>NC_134468.1:1818868-1883868 GCF_964194025.1 Convolutriloba macropyga
AGATAACTTAAATGTATAGAATAGACGTAGAATTAAAGTTAGGTTCAAGTATTAAATAAGGCATATATATATATATATATATATATATATATATATATATATATGTATATATATATATATATATATATATATATATATATATATATATATATATGTGTGTGTGTGTGTGCGTGTGTGTGTGTGTGTGTGTAGCTTAACAGTCGTGGTAAAAAACTACAGCTATAAAAACTATAAAAACTCATAACAACCAAGTCAACAGTGAATTTGCAAAAGATTTGTTCAGAATGTTTATTCGAAAAAAGTTGCCATTATATAGAGAAGTTGCAGTTTTCTCTTTAATAGTTTTAAAATCAGATCTGTCGTATTGAGAAATTTTGCTTTTCTGGGGTGTTTTCTATTAACTTCCGACAACTTTTAGCTATATTTTTGCCTAGTTTTGTTTTGGATTAAGATTTGTTCCTGTCTTGTTTTTGTTGTGGAAAGCAGTAGTATGATTCAGTGATCGAATCAGAAAAAATCCTAGTATGATTCCTAGTCTGAAACAGAGAATATCGGAGCAAAATGTGACTTCAGTACTGATTTACTTTGAAAGTTAAATACGGAGAGGTAGTTTTGCTAGGGTTGACGAAGACACAAGTAAAGGTTTTTTTGAGGTAGTGAGACCTTAACTTTAAGATAAAGTACATGTAAAGTACACATGAGTTAGGAAAGGGGAGTTTATTCAAATAACTAAAGGTAGTCTATAGATGTAACAAATACTACAACCGATTAAGACAGTGCAAAACCTTAGGCAACGGTTCCTCAAACAATCAGGAGTATAACAAACCTGACGCATGTTAGTTCTTTAATTTGGTTTACGGAAAAGTTTTTGATAGTCGGAGCTTACGATAATTTCACGCCAGTCGGCATTTGATCGGTTTGACTAGACCAATGAAAACCCGTTCACAGATAGAGTTTCGCTACAGCTTAAGTATAATTTGTGAAATATAGACTAACTTCTGCAAGTATCCTGACCAAATTCATCTCATTCCTTTGGCTTGAAAAAAAAACTAAAGCCAAATAATCTGTTGTGCAGATATTTTCCTCTGGCCTCCATTACGTGATTTTCCCCAAAAAGCATAGATTAGTTACGTTGACCACCATAGTCGATGATTTCTCCTCCAAAATATGCATTAGCTATGAAACAATTTGGCTATTGAACGCCAAAGATTTATAAATTGTTTCATCTATTGTACGTTTAGAGGCCTTCAAGTAAAATTTATAACACCATTTTCAAAACTTCATGATTGACTACCATTTTCTGGCATATTTTAAAGTTTCGGTTCGTTTTTAGGAAATCAAACGATTAATTTATTTTCTGACTCTCCTACATATCGTCAAAAAACAGTTGATTTTTCAAAAATCAACTTATATTTTTCTAATCCCAAATCTTAATAGCCAAAAAATTTCAATAAGTCCAATCAAGGTTCGCAAAACAGTGGGGTCTTTTCCGTCTGTGCCCCCCCCCCCCAGCTTAGTGGGTGCATATTATTTGCACCCTCCAGACGCTCAAGCCATATTTTTACATATTGATTTACTGTGTAATGACACGTGCTCTGTAAATGGGGGATGCATAACGTACTGGGGTGGGGGCACAAACGGAAAAGATCCAATCAGCGTTTAATTGTTTAACTTCGATGATGAGTTAACTTCTCCATAGAGTTATTCGTGAAAACAATTCCCGCTTGGTTCATGAGAAATTAGCAACCGGTCGATTCAACCACGTTTTTATATTTTAAAAAATGTTTTTAATGGTGACGAGATTGAAAGTTTAAGACGAATTGAATTGTTGAAAGTAAACGAATAACATTGGACAAACTGTTGTCTTTGGGTAGATCTATCCAGCAAAAAATGTACGAAAATCAAGAAGGACCAAATTGTTTTGCTGTATTATTTTTTACCATATTTACTTTTTTTAACTGAGCTTCCGGATCTTTTTCGTTTGTCCCTCCCACGCCATTGCATAGTATTTCATTATGTTAAATTATAGCCCGTGCATCTCGGGGTGCAAATAATATGCACCCACTAACGGGGGGGGGGGGGGGGGGTTGCACAAACGGAAATGATCCGCGTTTTCAATTTGAAGAATTGAGTTAAATTAAACAGACCGCTTAATTATTTTTACCTGAATTAAAGAAAGTAGTGTCCATCAAACTGTATCCTATAAACATGAAACTACCCTCCCTTCTATCAGTATTAGAATTTTGCAATGTGTAGGTGCGTTTTCGCTTAACAGATATTAATTGATAAATACGAGATTTAAAAATGCAATTCTTCTCACATCATTAGCCCGCCATTGAAGTGCTATTGAGTCGCTGCTGCCCGAGCAAGTTCTTTGTTGTATTCTTAACAACGCAATTTGTTATATATGCACTGAATTTTAAAGTATCTAGTAGTATATGAAGGTAGCAAGGTCAAGAGTAAAAATAGCCCCGATTCAGTTTTTATGAGCAAGGACACCGCTCTTGCCTCTGTTCGGAGAGTACACCATTCGTTTAAAAATGGCGTATATTGCGAGACAATTAGTACAATTGATTGGGTACAATTAGATTGAAAATATCATAGGTTCTTACCCAAATATTTTTTCCAGGGTTTAGAACAGTTATACTTAACGACGTCGAGCTGTCATAAAGCTGCTAACCCAATTAAATTTTTGTACGTTTAGTACAGTTAGCGTCGTGTTGAACACATTTTTGGTCGTAAAGCAAATTATCTGCGGTAAAGAATAATTTTTGAGAGAAATTACGAATGCCGAGCTTTCCATTGCAGGTTAATAATTATTGGGGTCAACTACCGCCACTTTCGGAAGTGCACAGTGACGCAGCTGCCTGGTAACATTATTCAGGTCAAATTCGAGAAGCACTTCAAGTACAAATCAGGACAGTTTGTCTCAGTAATGGTGCCCAAAGTCACACCGTTCGAATGGCATCTCTTCAGGTAGTAGATACATTCTTGTTTCTTCAGCCAATTAGAGCACCACGTATCTTTACTTCACGATATAGTTAAGCAGCTCTTTTCAGACAAACTTCTTTACACCAAATGCTTTAAAGTATTTCTCTTGGTACAGGAATTTCGAACATTTTTGCCGGAATAGAAACCGAAATTCAGCCAGATATGCTATTCAAAGACGAGATAAGTTGATGTACACAACTCAGCATCCCATTAACCCCCAACCCCCCCCCCCCCCCCCCCCCCGTACTATTCGCATTGTTTCCGTTTCGGTTCCGTGCTGCGAAATGTTCTCGATCATAAAATTATTTTTACCGTTCATTTTGACTTAAACATTAATTTTAGTGCGTTTTAGCATCTCAAGTGCACCTCAAGAGGACTTCGTCTCCATTCACATTCGCGTTCTTGGAGACTGGTCCAATAAATTCAACGACATGTTGACGAAGTCAGGCGAGAGTGATATCAAAGTCTTCATAAACGGACCTTATGGAATGCCAACATTGCACTACCAACATGACTATCGTCTCTTCATGATGATATCTGGAGGAATTGGCGTTACTCCTCTTCAGAGCATCACCAGTGACTTGCTCTCAAACACACGCGACGGTCGTATAATTCAGAAAATCATGTTCATTTGGTCAGTTCGCGATGCACTCATGAAAACATTATCCACCAGTTTTCAGCCTGACCTCCTTGAAACCTCACGTCGAGAATCCTCATCAAGATTAGAATGTCACTATCATGTCACAGATTACCCAAGTCAAGGACGATTCGAGCAGGGCAAGATAGATCCCAATAAGCGAGACTGGAAAATAGGCCGACCCCATCTTTCACAGTACTTCGAGCGCATGTATGAGATCGCTCTCAAAAATGGAGAGTCAAAAGTGGCTGTTTTATGTTGTGGTCCGTCTCAAATGATAGCAGAGGCCCTAATGTTATCTTCATCTTGGTCAAAAGACGGAATTTCATTCGCTTTTTATCCAGAACTATTTGAACTTTAGCAAGCTGTGTAAAGACATATGTATTCCTTGTAGATTACCACCCAATAACTAAACAAGAGCATCATTGTCCACAGTCCGGTCTGATCTGAGCAGAATTTCTGGGCCGTTCCCATCATAGCCCCCCTGGCAATGATTTAAATGTAATTGGCAGCTATATGTTAATGACGACTGAGAGGGGGTTGGGGTATAACTCGATGGGTAGGGTATAATGTGATTCGAAACTGTCATCTACCCGTTGACTAACACCTCTTTTTAAGGACAAAAGCTACTCATTCATGCTATCAGTCGAAAGAAATTGGAACAAAATATTATTTTGGTAATAGATTGTATCAAATGCATAATTCAGACAATTTAAAACAGAATTTATCTTCAAATATTTCTTTTTAGAGCTTCCAATTATTCACCAAATCAGTTCACCTCACATTGATTCATCAGGGTAGTATCTGCATAAACTTTTCTGCTTCAAAGATTTGCTCTCATTTCAAAAATTTATTGAAAAAATTGGAAATTTTTGAAAATTTTAAAAAATTTATTTAATATATTCGTAGAGCTTCTGGCAACTTGTTCGTGGATAAAAACAATTTGTACTTAAAAATACTTTCAAAATAGCTGTTGCTAACTTCTTAACTGATGAATATGTCACCAACAAGATCGTTCCTTTAAAAACTCGACAAAATCAACAATGACAAAAAAGGGAAAATAAACACACGTGATAGTAACAACGATTTGATTCGGTAGCTAAGTCATGGTTTAATAAAAATAATAGTTACTCAATTTCTCCAACCGACTACTGGGCTCCCACGACAGAATAGAAGTCAGTTATTGCCATTTAAAAGCGAAATAACCATTTAAAAGCGAATCGTAACTAAGGTCAATTTTCATTTACTGGGTTACCCGGTTGGGGCTAAAAAATGAATTTCCGTTGAAATGTCTCCAATGAGAGTAAACTTAACTCCAATTGTTTTGCACATTCTGAATTTTAAAGACGTGTCACACGAAGTTGAGTAATCATTTCTCCCAAAGATCGAATGCGAAATACCTGTTAAAAAAATGAGTTTAAAATGAGAAATCCGAAGAACTTGGTTTAAAGCAAATAGCATCAATATTTGACATCAAATGAAAACTGACAAAATCATTACCTGAAAAATGCAAACGTATCTACGACAATTCATTATTGCAGCCAATCAAATGTATTGACCAGTTTAATGCACCTAAATTACTGCCCCAATCAAATGAAATATTGCAGGACAGTGCTTTGACAAATAGCACTGTTTTGATTGCAGCTGAATGTAATAATAACTGAGAGATAATGACATGACCCATGCTAACAGCTATTGAAATTAAACGAATTACTATTTACAGAGGAAATAAAAATTATGGAACAAAATCAACATCACATCAGATGAGCGTGAATTATAACTACTAAAGCAGTACAGAAACTGAAACAGTACTGCCTATTTCTATAAAAGCTAATGCACGTCCCAGGACAGAGAAATGTTTTTTACTGAGCTATTCGAGTCAAAATTTGACCAAATTACAAAAGAGGCGACTAGATTAAATTCAGACGCCAATTCAAATAATTACTAAGAAAGATAGAAAAGTGTAATAGCAAGGACAGATGATTAGAAAGTGTCAAACAAATATCAACATTGCTCCAAAACAAGATCACTTGTTATCCAAATATGCTAGGCTGTTTTGACGATCTAAAAAAATCTTTAGCGTTTCAAATGTTCTTAGTTTCTGGTTTGATTTAAAATTGAGGATCAAGTTTTCCTTCTATTTATAAAGTTTTTTTAAAGAAATTAGGAAACCATTTAATTAAGGTAACAATGAAAAAATAAGCTAAATCTGAACCTGCCTTAAGTTTTGGTGCAATTAAATTATATCAACATCTATTCTGTACAAAATTATGATTTGTGTTCGCATGACATGTGTTCATTTCGCGGTATTCCTTTTAGAGAGAGAGATTGGGTGTTGGGAGCTTTCCTGTACACGACTGTTTCTCATCCGTGGCAGCTTCTTGTTCTTTAGTTGCAAGTAGTACCAATATCCCCAGTACTGAGAGAACCGAGTGCTTTTAAGATCGTTTGTGTTAATCGATGAGGATTCTATTCACACTGTGGCAGTTTCTGTCATTGGTTTGTCCTGAAACAAAACAAACTTAATGACATCAGTGCCCAACCACACAACACAAAACAACTTCAAGAGAACGCGTCTTCAAAAAGACAGCTTAAACGTCGAACAAGGCGAACAGTTATATTTTACAAATCACAGTATAAACTCCTGAAAGATCGCCAAAAATTAGATGCGATAGCTTCCTAGACCTTTGGCCTCGAAATTCCAAAAAAAAACGAGATATAGGTTGGTTTTTCTACTATGGAAGAAAAGTTTATTCTAATGTACTGTAAAGCTGTCCTCAACTAACCTTCAATTTGATTGATATATCCTCGAGTGACCTCGAACTCCTTAGCTTAGACTAAATTAGGAAAATGAATTTGAGAGAGAGAGAGAAGATAATCTGCACTTCAAAAGTTAGTGCACACTGTAGATTTATGAATTAAAAGATCAATTTTCTACGCGATGTTACACCAACTTGTAATCAAATGTCGAGAATAATTTGTAACCCATTGATCCCCTAGTATAGTGGTCTTGCCTACTTACCAAAACGAGATAATAAGTAATGGTAACTTACCAGAAACCCCAATGTGAAGTTTGCATTCCATCCACACTTCACAGTACAAACAAAGTTGTCACAAAATCAGAAATTTCTGACTGTTTTTCTGTCTTCCATTAGGCTTTCTCGTAAGCTACCATTGCGTTATATCTCAATTTCTTAGCTACACAAGACCACTACAGGAGGAGATCAATCGGTAAAAAAAATTGTCAAAATTTGTACAAGGTGTTCTAATATCACGTCGAAAATTGAATTTTTGCTTTGTAAAATCACAGGGCGCTAAATTCCTTTAGATATTTAGTATATTTTGAAATAAATCATAGGTGACCAACAAATTTTTCACGCAAATGAACAAAACGTTCTCGAATCAATATGAAAAAAGAAGTCACGCAAAACAACTCAGCCAAAAAGGGGACGAATGAATGAAAAGTTGATTTCAAGTGAGCGTGATGTCAAATTTGGTTAACAAATTCTTCACACAATAAAAGAACGTAAGAGGACAAATCCTGAAAAAAACTACACATAACTGAATAAAACATAACCGACTAACGTCGGGCGAATTGCTCTCAAACGACCGGCGAGCGATTGGCTTCGTCAACAGCTAGCCACGGTTTAGTGGAATCAGGGCACTACATCTTTATCCCGTTTGTGAAGACAAAGTCAAATGGGTCAGATGAAAAAAGGCCAAGCGAAAAATTGCATAAAAGACAAACAGGGTTAAAAAATTTGCTATAAATTTCCTTTGAGAGCAACTAAAAATGGTCTCCTAAAAAGTGCCTGTTAGTTATGATAAAAAACATTTCAACTAAATCATTGATAATGAGGATCAGAAATGATGACATTACGCAAAGAAGATGATGACATTACGCAAGACATTAATATCTTAAGAACCAATTCATTGTCTCAAGAGAATATCTGGTATCCCTGTTTCAAGCCAGAAATTGTTTCACATGCTCATTAAGATCCGTACACTTGGAACATACAATTTTTCGAAAAATTTGAAAACTTAAAATTTTATCCAAAAATAACTAAAACTGGAGTCATAAAAAAAGTTGATCACCATCCCATTAACTCTAGAAACTATGCAGCAGCTTATGATCAAACTTTGGAGGAGGTTCGAGGGCCTCTGTTGCCGGAAAAAAATCAAAAACATGAGAAATTGCAAATATTTCAAAAAATTGCTTAATTTCGGGACATTAAAATCTTGAAGAACATTCCATTACATCTCTAAACTATGCAGTAATATATTATCAAACCCTAGAGGAAGTTCCGTCGCCCTTGAGGCCAGAGAAACCTAAGAAATGACAAAAACTTTCAAAACTTTAAAATTGAAAGTTTTATCAAAAAATTGCTAAAATTTGTGACATTAAAAATTTGAAAAACTATTCCATGGCCATTAAAAATTTGTCAGTACTTTATTATCAACCCCCTTTGGATGTTTTTTGCCTCCTGGGTCTGGAGAGACCTGAATAAGGAAAAAAATGTCAAAAAATTTGAAATTGCACGTTTTGTCGAAAAATTGCTTAAATTCGTGATGTTTAAATGTTGAAATCATTCCATTACCACTAGAAACAATGCAGTAATCTATAATCAAACCCTAGAGGAGGTTCTTTGACACTTAGCGCTGATAAAAATTAAAAATGTCAAAAATTTTCAAAAAGCTTTAAAAAAATTGCAAAAAAAGTATAAATTTGCGTTTTTAGCAAGCGGTTGTTCGTCAGTAGCTAGAGGGGGGGGGGGTGCACGGGGGGCATATTGTGGGGGCAACACTGAGGTGGGGGGACAACAGCTCGGTGGGGGGTGGGGTGGCAATGGGGGGGTCAACAGTGGGGGGTGTCTTCAACCTCTAAGAACCGCCCTTCACACCATAAGTGTAAGTATAAGTCTCCAAAACAGTTTGAGCTGAAACAGAGCTGACAGGCTCTAAGAGCACTTAATGCCCGCTGGGCGCTACCTGTTTATCCCGTTTTTGAGGACGAAAAGTCAAAAGCGTCAGACGAAAAATCGCATAAAAAAAGACCGACAGGACTAATATAATTAGTACAAACTTCGTTTGAGAGCAATTAAAAAGAAAACTCTTGTCCTGACCAACAGACGAATTGAACAAATGCAGCCAAACAAAAAATGCAAAAGAAAATAGCGTTCAAACTTAAGGTACCCTTTTGGTGTAAAGGTATTGGACAACCATTTTGTCTATCAAACGCGCAGGAGAGTGTTAACAGAAAACCTACCATCTATGAGAAACCTTGTCACACAAGAGACTAGTAGAGCCCGACCAAAAGTGCCAAGTCTAAAAATGAACAATCACTGATGATTGTCATATGTTCTGACAAGACCCACTGCAAGTTAAAAAGAAGTTTTATTGACCATTTGAACTCAAAACCAACCCAAAATCTGCATGTAGCAGGAACCTGGCTAGACACAAAGAAAATGACGAAAAAATGCGAACTTGAAAATAGGAAACAATTTCAAAATGTGGAAAAAAGTTTTGACCCTAATTTTGTCGTCCAAATCTACTCATTAAATAGGTGCAAGCTTTCAAAACGTTTCTTTGGTCCCTATAAGCAAAAAATAAAAATGGACAAATTTGGAAAACAAAATTACAATCCATCCACTACAATTTTTGCGCTCAAGGTGGCACTAGCAGTACTTATACAAACATAACGTCGGGCGAATTGTCCTCAAACGACCAGCGAGCGGTTGGCTTCGGTAGCAGCCAGATGGGGCTTAGGGATGCCAGCATTGGGATTGGGGGGGGGGGGGGGGGTGGTAGCGCGGAGTGGTGGAGGGGGAATTCAAGCGATGGTGGAGAGGAGGTCAAAATCGCCAGGTTGAGGAGCATGAACGGTGATGTTCGGGGGCGACTGCGTGGGGTCAAATTTTTAAGATTATGAAACACACTTAACACCATGAAATTGTCTCCTGAAAACAGTTTTGGTGAATTCTTAGAGACAAGTAAGGCGTAAGACTTCAGGAGAGGGGACTCAGCCACTAAACACCCGCCGGGCTTTGCCTCTTTTATCCTGTTGTTGAGGACAAAAGTCCAAAGTGTCAGACAAAAAAATTGGTCACGCGAAAAATCGCATAGGAACAGGACTAAAATAATTGCTTAAAACTTCGTTTGAGAGCAATTAAACAACCATAAGACGCTTTAGCTTCACAAGACTTCTATGAACTGTCACCAACGTCAACAGAAGACTCATAGTTGAAAAGAAAAACGGATCAGGACATGAAAAACCGGGCCTTTTCTTTTACAAACGTTACCTTCAAACGTGACCTTTAGGTCTTCCTTTACAAACGTGGCCTTTAGGTCTTCCCAGAACTTAAGCAGATTAAGCCCTTGAAAGGCTATTAAAGCCAGCTCGGAGACTTTACTTCAACTTGATTCCCCATGGGCTTCACCTGTTCATCCCGTTTTGAAAGCTTAAAATCATTGAAATGTGTAAACTCATATTACAAAAAAGACTGCTTCAATCAACGATGTGACAAGAAATACAATTAATTTCAAGGAGTTTTTCCCCGGAATAATTTCAGTCATAGCGCATATCGATAGAAAACGGTAAGCAGATTTCAACAATATCTATCAATAAATTTTGAAATTAATTTTTTTTTCAAAATTAGGCTTTCCAATTAATTTTTCTGATTAACAAAGTATCAATTTCCTAGATTCCCGCCTCAGATAATTAGATCAGACTATTGTCACAAAATTTCCGAAACAATTGGCCTTTGCTGGTTTTGGTTAAAGGTAGATTAAGCTTAGTGAGTATGACGGTAGCAAAATATTGAGAGAGGGAGAAGGGTTCAAACTTTACCTTCTCGCAACCCAACCCAAATTGATATTTTCGAAAACAGTTGCATCATGCTTATTATGAAAAAACTCACTGCAATAATAAACTACATTCGAACCTAACTACTTCAAGTAAGTGTTTTTCAAATCAATCAGTCAGCAGAGATGCTAAGCTAGCAGAGATGCAAAACCAGCAGAACTAAAAAAAATTGCTACAGACTTAGATAGTGAGCTATAGCAAAATCAACCGATAACATATTACAAATAACAAACAGCATATAAAAATTTTAGAGGTCGTCATTTAGTTATCGTTAAGATCTGCCTTGTATGTTTTCTTTATTACGTCTGAAAAACAAAATAGTTTTATCATTCGACAAAGGGGCTGACTCTTTGCTATAAGCTCGTTAAAATATGGAGGCTATGATAACTGGGTTGGCTAGCGTTACTGAGTGACAAGCGGGGGTACAAAAGGATCTTTTACACCGTTAATTTACGCTGATACAGAAGAGGGGGAGGGGCAGTGCAGTCGCGGGAAGACGGTGGGGGAGGGGCCATGGGGGGTTAAAAATCATACAGGTGGTATAAAATTCCAATAATTGCCCTTCCCACAATGAGTACGAGTCTCCTCAGCAGTTTGTGAGAATTAAACACTTAGAGAATAGTAAGGCTCTTAGAACTGCTCAATCACTTAAGCCCCTGAGACAAAAAATGGCCCAAAAAGACCAGCAGAACCAATGTAACAGAGCAAATAACAATGGCTATGAAAACGTACAACAAAAAGGTGACCACAGTCGGCAAATTGCCGGAAAATAGCTGCGGTTGACGAACATCGGGATTGAAACAGAAAAAGAACGAAGATAAAATTACCTTAAAGAAGTTTCACTGGCCCTAACAATGAAAGTTTCCCGAGAACTTTCATTGTTAGGGCCAGTGAAACTTCTTTAAGGTAATTTTAGCTTCGTTCTTTTTCTGTTTCAATCCCGATGTTCGTCAACCACAGCTATTTTCCGGCAATTTGCCGACTGTGATCACCTTTTTGTTGTACGTTTTCATAGCCATTGTTATTTGCTCTGTTACATTGGTTCTGCTGGTCTTTTTGGGCCATTTTTTGTCTCAGGGGCTTAAGTGATTGAGCAGTTCTAAGAGCCTTACTATTCTCTAAGAACTCAATTCTCACAAACTGCTGAGGAGACTCGTACTCATTGTGGGAAGGGAAATTATTGGAATTTTATACCACCTGTATGATTTTAAAATTTAAAATTTAGATTTCACTGAAAAAAACCCAAAATTTTGTGATAATAATATCAAAACTATTACTTTGCATCTAGAAACCAATCAGCAATCCATTTTCACGTCCTACAACCTAACGGTAATAAAAATTCAAAACGAAAAAATTAAAACTTGAAAATCTAAAAATCAGTATCATTTTGCGATCAGAATGAGATCATTTTCCAATGCATATTTTCCAAGCAAACAAAATGGACACAAAAGAACTAATGTCTCCAAAAAAAACGTTGATCAAATTTGAAAAACGTCAACTTAAGACTAATCAAACAAAAACTCAATGACTTTTTCACCTTAAATTCAGGCCTTCCCAGAAGTTTCAACACTCTAATCTCTTGCAAGACTACTAAAGCCAGCTAAAAGTCTCTAATGGTGTGAAAACATCTTACCAAAAAGACAGAGCACCAATAGAATCCAGTTCCTGGATTGTAAAAAGGGACAGCGCCTAAAAATAGACATTGAGCCTGATGACAGCTGTTAATCAAAAGAATTGATATTAAACAAAAAATAAATTACTGAAAATCGTTCAAAACTGCGTTAAGGTTAGGAAATTAAGAAAAAAAACATCACCGACTAACGTCGGGCGAATTGCTCGCAAACGACAGGCGAGCGGTTGGCTTCGTCAGTAGCTAGGCACGGTTTAGTGAGGCTAGATTTAGCTTAATTGAAGGGGCGTAAGAGAGCGCAGCAGGGGGGGCTGATGGGGTTGCAACAGGGGGTGGGGGTCAATCTCTAAGAACCGCCGTTCGCACCATAAGTATAAGTCTCCCAAACAGATTCTGTGAATCGCATACTTGAAGACTAGTGAGCTGAAAGGCTCTAAGAGCACTTAATGCCCGCTGGGCTCTACCTGTTTATCCCGTTTTTGAGGACGAAAAGTCAAATGGGTAATGGCATTAAAAAAGACCGGCAGGACTAATATAATTGCTACAGACTTCGTTTGAGAGCAATTAAAAACATTCTTTCTGCACACAACTTCACGTGCAAATTTCCAATACATTATTCACTCCATCAAAACTATTGCCAGAAGAAATACAGTGCCTTTGGATAGTAAAATACAAACGGATAATTGCCGAAAAATATCCAACGTTGACCCTACTGATCGATGTTGGCAATAAAACAATCATAAAAGCTAGAAAAATTGACGACAGCTTAATTTTTCAAATCTTTTTCGTTTGTGCCCCCCCCCAGCTTAGAGAGAGCAAAATATTTAAACCCCCCCCCCCCCGACGCACGCCCCAAATTTTTTTAATGGTTTACTATGTAACGACACGTGTTCTGTAACTGGGGGTGCATAACATACTGAGAGGGGGCACAAACGGAAAAGATTCATTTCATTTTTTGTGTCATAGTTTTCTAATTTGGGTCCAAGTTTTATTAGACTCGACAATTATGATGAATTCAGCACCTAAATTGGAGAACTATACGCGTATTACATAAACCAATTAGCAATATACTTTAAGGACTTTTGATAAATGCACGAGAAAAATTGCGAAAATTCACGACCGCCCAATTTTTTTCTCAGCGTTGAAACGTAAGCGCAGTGGCGAGCAGTTGGCTTAGTCAGGTTAGGTTAAGCTTAAATTAGAGGGTTAGGGTCAGCTGAGGGGTGAGGGGTCAGGTGAGGGGAATAGGGGGAGGGGTGTGAGTACTCGGAGTAACGGTTGAGGTGCAGTGAGGGGGCCTGGAGAGAGAGTGAGAGAGAGGGAGAGAGAGAGGGGGGGGGGAGAAAGAGGGAGAGAGAGAGAGAGGGAGAAAGAGAGAGGGTCAAACTCTAATAACCATCCTTTAGTTGGAGTGGGGGAGCGGGAGTGAGTGTCAAAAAAATTAATTACCTTAAAA
The DNA here is from genome assembly GCF_964194025.1 of Convolutriloba macropyga. Classification (NCBI taxonomy): domain Eukaryota; kingdom Metazoa; phylum Xenacoelomorpha; order Acoela; family Convolutidae; genus Convolutriloba; species Convolutriloba macropyga. The sequence goes on from NC_134468.1 coordinate 1,832,445, forward strand.
TGCTTAGAAGAATCGAATACTTGAAGAGTAGTGAGCCAAAGCTTCCAAGAGAAATTAATGCTCTCACGGCTGAACCCGTATCTTGATCTTAAAGACGTTCAAGACGTTAAAGACATATGGTGAATTCAGTCTATAGACTGGATGAATATAAGCGTAGAGCCAGAACCAATAAGCAGTATTCTCGGAGGAACTTTGCTAAATTAATGAACTATCTTCAAACAATAGGTCTTAGTGCCCGGGCTTTATTGGTTTATACCGTTTCCATTCATTTCGCTTCTTGATCTTCAATGTATTCACGTATAATTGCCGAATCATTTCTAAAATCCATTTAGTTGAAACAGAATGAGGTAAGACAGAAGTGAACCGTGAAATTGATAACTTATGTAAAACGATGCAAAAAACTCAAACGAAATAAAAACCAGTCCGGAAAAACAATCCCAAGAAAACTAGCTTGACATATAAGAAGCATTCCGCGTTATGCCTTATCTTCAAAACCCGAATGCACACATTTGCGCATAAACGCAGCATCAGGCTCATGAAAGGTTTTATTGGCAACTTCTAGTGAAAATGACACATTCCAAAATTTTAACAAAACGGAAACCAATGCCAATTTGATAATTTTTGAACATGTAGCATCAAAAACAATTTTTCTTCTCTAAATAAAACCTACAGAACAACAAACTTGCAGCCGAGCAGAAATCAGGCTTCACAAGAAAGCAAGAAATGGAAAAGGAAGCGAAAGTTAGCCACAACAAAAGTCCCTTAAGTTAAAGACCCTTATGTCTTCATTACCAAATGTAGGCGTCAGTCCATTTATAAATATATCGATAAAAAATGCATTCTTTGAAAAAGTTAATTTGATCCGTTGACCAAAAAAATTTTAAATGGAAATGCAAATTTTATCAAAAATTCACCAAAGATCTTGATATTGATCTCTCCAAAAGCCCTTCCTTTACACTAAGACTGACAAGTAGTCCATTTTCAAAAGTTTGATTGACCCCTAAAGATCAAGAAAACTCAAAAAAGGACAATTTTCTAAAAAGTTAAAAAGTGCATTTAATTTCAAAGTTCAGAAATTTTGTGATAACAATACCTTGAAAACCATCTACTTGCCAATTAAAAAATGCAGTATTTTAGACTGCAAATTTTTATTCGACGAAGTTAAAAAAATTATTCGAAGTAAAAAAAATAGGAGCGCTATAATAGCCGGCTGAGGCGGCTATTAAACAAAAAAGTACGGCAGACATCTTTTTAAGATTCAAAAAGTTTTCTAATTGGATAGGCAGTTTACCTGGTTTACCCAACTATAAATTTTTCGGCTTCTCAACTGAGGTCTGTCAAGCTAATTATATTCCCAGCAATGAATTAATCTAATGAACTCCGACAAACCAATACTCTTACTTAACAGCCGGGCTTTCGCTTCGGCCTATTCGGTTTCAAAATTTCCTTTGACTACATTCACTATATTTTCTAAATTTGAATGATTTCTGCAAACTTAGAATGAAATCTGCAATCAGAGCAATAAACGTAATACTAGTAACAGTTAGAAAACACTAAGGACATTAGATAACTTAATGGACAAAGTCTTTAAAACGCTAAGTCTTAGCGCGTTGGCTTTATCGGTTTATTCCTTTTCTATTTTTTTTGATCTTGACTATAATCACTATATTGCGTGATTCAATAAGTGAACGAAAATAAAATCCATTCAAATGCAACAGAAGTGAGGTGAGTCAGAAGTCAAGCTTGAAAGTTGTGACTTGTATAAAACGAAAGTGATCGAAAGGTAAAAGGAAAAACATAGCCTGCAAATTACCGGGAAATACCCCCCGTTGACCAGCTTGACGCACGTTGGGATTGAAACAGAAACATGGCCGGCAGATTGTCGGAAAAAAACTGCGATAGACGCTTGTGGCCTTCCATGAATTGATACAGCTAAAGAAATAAGATGGACAGATTGACCACCAGTCCTTAAATAGAACGCTTGACTTTTTGCTTAGATTAGGACTGTCATTTTGAGACACATTTGGACTGTCATTTTTATGAAAAGCTCAAACGAAAAATAACCTAATGAAACTTCAAAATTAATATTTGAAATCAAAAACTCAAGACTCTAATACTCAAGAATTAGGGTATATACGTTTGGCACTACTTAGATGCACACTATTGACCTTAAACTAGTAAATGTTCACAAAAGCGAGCTCAAAATTCATTTCTTAGGTGAGGTAAGTTACGCAATTGACCTAAATGCAGAACATGACATCACGCACACAAATTTCAACTGCAAAGCAGAAGAAATCACTAAAATTAAAAAAATCAAATCCAAGAAGTCAGGTGGCAAGAATCATCGATAGAGACGACGAAGAAAAACTACGACGTCCCCAATAATAGCCGCTGCTATCGCTTCGGGGCTATTAAAAAGAAATTAAAGAGCAAGAAATTGACAGAATTTTTCTAAGTGTCAAATGTTCTTATCGGTGAACAAATTCTGCATATTCGGTTAGATTCTGAAATTAAACTTAGTTCAGCTTCTAAACTGAAGGCTATTAAGCATAATACTAATTCCAGCTAGCAACCGATTTAATGAACTTTGATAATCTAATGCATTATGACTTAATGACCTGGCTTTAAATCTCTATCCCGTTTCTTTTGATTTGTTCTTTTGACATTGGCCAAATTCACTACATTACGTAATTCAATACGTGAAAGAATTTAAAATCCATTTAGTTGAAACAGAAGTAAGTCCGAATTCAAGCGTGAAAATTGTGACTCATGTAAAACGAATAAACGTGATCAGAAGGTAAAGCAAATTAAAAAAAACATAGCAGGACAAGTCCCGAAATACAATTCAAAGAACTGAATGAAAAACTTAGAAGAACTCTATTTGACCAGCACATCAATTGAACAAAACACAAAAATCATCTCAAAAAGTTGAAAAACTCAAACAATCAAACAAACTAAACAAAAATATACTCATTTCTAGAATATACTCTTGAAGCGTTTACCCCGAAAGCAAAATTTGATCCCTTTAATTTACCCATTTCAAAAAAAAAGTTTAAAACCAATTTATGTCCCTGAAATCGGTCCAGTATTATATCTGCAAGACCTGAAAACAATTCATTGAAGATCGGTTAACTCAAAAATGACAGAAAAATTTCAAAAAATTAGAATTAATTGTAAATTTTAATGAGAATCGTGATATAAAAATTTCCAATTTTCTGTGTCTCTAGAGGCTATCCAGTAACCTTAAAAAATTCATTGGCTCATAAAGATCGATAAAATAGGTAAAAGACAATAATTTTTAGATCTTCGTTCTATTATAATATTGAAAACCATTCCATTAGGCCTGGCAGCAAAGTAAAAACATGCTATCAGACCCTAGAGGAGGTTACCTGGCTGCTGAGGCAAGAAAAACTGAATAGAAGACAAATGCTTTCATAAAAAATTGAAAAAAATTTTAAATTTTATGAAAAAATTTTAAAAATTAAAAAAATTAAGTCATCAGACAGTGGAATAGGTTTTCTGGCCCTTGAGGCTGTACAAAAATCAAAAAGTGACAAAACTTAAGGAAAAATTGAAAAATGCAGATGTTATTAAAAAAAGATGCTAAATTGCGACACTTTAAAACGTTGAAAACCATTCAATTGCTACTAAAATCTAAGCAGTGCCCATTATCAAACATTAAAGGAGATTCTCTGGACCCCGAGGCTGGAAAAACTCAAATAACAAAAACTTTCAAAAAACTTTCAAAAAAATGCAAAAATTAGTATCATTTTGCGTGTTTGTGTTTGTAGTACCAAAACATATAGCTTATAAAATGGTCATAACAAGTAATTTTGTCTCGAAAAATACCTTCACAAAATTTTAGAAAATTCAACCTAAGACTAAACATAGCCGGCATGTTGCCGGAAAATAGCGGCTGTTGATGCACATCGGGATCGAAACAGAAAATGAAAAAAAAGAAGAGACAAATTGACTAAATTTTTTTCTGTTTTTTTTCAATGTCAGAAAGTGTTTTAATTTGGCGTGCAGTTTTAGGTAGATAACAAAACTATATTCAATTCAGCTTCTAAATTGAAAACTAATAAGCTTAATACCCATATCAGCTAGCAAACATTCTAATGAACTTTGATAACCTAATTCTCAAGGACTTAATGACCGGGCTTTATCGGTTTAACCCGTCTGTTTTGATTTTGCTCTTTTGACTTTGACAGTATTCACTACAGTGCGTAATGCAACGCATAAAAGAAATTAAAATCCATTCAGTTGAAACAAGGAGTGAAGTAAAGCGAACTAAAAATAAAAAGGAGAGCGCCTAACTAATAGCCATTTGAGAGGCTGACGGCGGCTATTCATGAAACAAAAAACTCCAAAAATCACCAAAAAGAACATAAAAACTTGCACCACTTTGAGCTCAAAAACTCCTAAAAATGGCTTTTTAGCCTTCCCAGCAGCTGCACAATAATAAGCACCTAAAGGACTACTAAATCCCACTTTGAGCCTCTAATGAAACCTAATGCCAGCTGGGCTTTACCTGTTTATCCCGTTTTGAAAAATCAAAGTCATTGAACGATGTGTGAAAACATCTTTAAAAAACACAGCGCTCCAATGCAATCCAAACTCTTTGATTTTAAGAGCGCGCCTAAAAAACAGCCGTTGAGAGGCTGACGGCGGATATTAATAAAAACAAACCGGCTAACGTCGGAAAAATTGCTCTCGAATGAGAGGCGGCGCAATTTAATTCAGGGGCTGTAGCCTCGATAAATTGCTCTTCATGGGTGCGAGAACATCAACCAACGGTAGAATTTGAACCCCCCCCCCGCTCCTGAGTCCGATTCCGTTACCTCGACGGAGGTATTAACCACTCGGATATCAGTTACTTTTCATCGAGTCGCTAACAATCGGTTTTGTTTGAACAACCGGAGTCGGTATAATTGAAATCACTCAAAAATCAAGAAGAATTGCGTGAAAAAGTCATTTGTGAAGTCAAAGATTATTCTAGAAGAAAAGCGCAAAACGGTCAAGCACAAACTTTGCATAAAAAGACAAGTTTACAATAATCGCTTCTCATTCGAGAGCAATAAAACAAAACAGAATGAACCCTGACTTATGATTGAAAGAATTTCAATTACCTAAACAAAGTAACCAGACCTCGAAATCACTAGTTGATTCAGAAAACCGTTTAAAAAAATCCGGCCAAAAACAATTAACACCGCTTAAAAACAGTTAAAACCGAAGTCAGATTGCGACAGAAGTGTTCAGACACCTTTTTCTCTACTTTAAAATTAGAATAAATTTCATGCCATGAACTACTCGCTTTTTTCGCCACGTACTTATTCCAGGGGACCAAAATCACCACTGCAGTTTGATTTCAGAAATCATGAAAAAGTGTGAAGCGATCTTTAGAAAAACAGTCGGAAACACTTCGAAATCATCTAGCCCCCTAAATAGCTAGTTTCTCTATCTTCAATCCAAATACAAAAGAAAAAAATGACATAAAAATTATGAAAATTCAATTAATTTATCAAATAATACAAGTAGACAGAATCCAAAAACTTAATTCTATTTAATCAAAATTTAAAATCTGCCAAAGTCAAATAAAAGGAAAATAATCCCAAGAAGAAAATTAACGTAAGCAAAATAAAAATATAACCGACTAGCGTCAGAAGAATTGCTCTCGAACGACTAGTGGAGTTCTAATCGATTGCAGCCTGCTTCAGGGCGGGGGCTGAATGGGACAAAACAATTTACAAGGGGGCTTCGAAAGAGGTTAATATATACTTCTAAGAAGATAAGTGAAAAATGACACCATGAAAAAATTGACTCATTTTTTCATTTGGTACAAGTAAACAAACAAACTTTACATCTTATAATCTGTAAAACATTAAATCTTGTAAAAGACAGTAAAATTGATCACACAATATTAAGAGACAAAGAGAAAGACATTAAGAAACAACGTAACAAATTTCCCTCTTTTTAATTTCATTGGAAAAAAAAGATTTTCCCTAAAAACATTATATTCAAAATGTAATACAAATTGTCTACAATCATTAGGCTTCAATTCAGCTACAAAAAAGGCAATAAAACAATGCTAAGGCCCACAAATAGCAAAAATAGCGAAGAAATCAGCAAAACAATTGAAAAATCTTAAATTTGCGTAAGACGCCCTGCAATCGCAAAAAATGAAAAGGCCGCATGTAAAAAATAAATTGCTTAGCATCAAAAAAAAGTTTTGACCAAAATGACCCTTCTTTTCTTCACTCTTCCAATTTTTTCACCAAAAGTACTTTTTCAAACTTTATTCAATCCTTGAACTTCGAGTTTTTTGCTCGACCACATGTCAAAAAAAAACAGCCACCTCAAGTCTTCAATTACTCTGGAACATTATCCTAGTGCAATTCAATTTATAGGGGGTGTAGCTTAGAAAAGTTTTATGAGTGCAAAAAGCTACCCCACAGGGTTTCGAATTCCAGATCTCCAGGATGGCAGACTGATAGCATAACCACAAAGCTACAATGTGTTTCATTCTATTTTGCTAATAATCAATTTTATATTATCCAATAACTTGATTTCAGAATGAGAGCAACTTAGATCACTAAAAATGAAGAACTCAGTGAAAAAGTCACTCAAGAAGTTAAAAAAAACCAGAAAAATAGCAAAAATGGTCACGCAAACATTTTGCATGGAAAAAGACACGCTTAGAATAAGTGCTTCGAACTTTGATCGAGGGCCAATAAAAAAGCGGCAGATTGTTGGAAAATAGCCGCCGTTGATTCCCATAACCAAGATTGGGATTGAAAGAAATGAAAGAACTAATGAAAAAAAAATGATTTTTGTATACAAACAATTTTAAAGTGCAAACAATATCGATGTCATTTTGGAGCTGAACATTATCCTGTTTCGTAGTGAGACACACAGGGGCTAGTTTCAAAACCAATAAGCATTAGAGAGGGTAAAGAACAAATTTCGAGTAACGGGCATCTAAAATTGGGCTTTATGGGTCTATCCCGTTTCCATTTCTCATTTCGTTTTTGATACTAACTCTGTTCACTTTGAATTGCCTTGCTGAACAACTGCTGTCTAAAAACATTTTTAGCAGAATGAGAAGAGTGAAACTTAGATCACTATCCTAGAGAACCTATCCTAGAGAAACTATCCTAGAGAAGTCAAAAACTTCACGCAAAATGTTAATAAGCAGTGGACTAAGGTAGAGCGAAAAAATTTAAGTACCCTGACAAAAAAAATAGGCGCGCTATAACAGCCGGCTGAGAAGCTTGTTAGCTCTAGCTTTGTTAGCAAATAAATTGAAAAGAAAAAAACGGGTTTTAAAGCTTTGCAAAATATTGCAAAATTTAAAAAGAAAGTTTCCAGATTTCGCAGTAAAAAATGTCCAAAACCATTTTTGGGCTCGGAAGTTTTGTCAAGTAACTCATCTGCAAGACTTACAAGCTTCGTCGGCCAGTACTGGTCGTTAAACTCGGAAAAGGATGAAAAAAATTCAAAAAAATTTGAAAACAATCGCAAACTTTAAAATCTTGCTAAAATTCAGGATACTAAAATCTTCAAAACCATTTCATTGTCTGAAGAGACTATCAAGTATCCCTATTTTAGGTTTTAACTAGTTTCACAGGCTCATAAAGATCCATAAACTTGGAACATAATAATTCTCCAAAAACTTGAAAAAAATTTAAATTTTATCGAAAAATTGCTAAAGCTGGAGTCATTGTAATAATAACCAATCAATTAACTCTAGAAACTATGCAACAGCTTATTATTAAACCTTGGAGGTCCCTAGGACTCTGGTGCCGAAAAAAATTCAAAAAGATTCAAAAACTTATAATAGCAAATATATTTTTTAAAAAACTGCTTAAATTCGTGATATTTAAATCTTGAAAAAATTCCATTGCACATAGAAACTATGCAGTAACTTATTATCAAAACCTAGAGGAGGTTGTGTGCCTGTTGAGGCTGGAGAAACCTAAAAAACAACAAAAATTTTCAAAAAAGTTGAGAAAAAAATGGAAGTTTTATAAAAAAAAATGCTAATGAAATTTAAAAACTAATCAATGGCCGAAAAAAATTCCAGTAACGTATTATCAAACAATAGCGGTTAAGTTTTCTGACCCCTGAGGCTAAAAAAAACCTGAATAATGGCAAAATATGTCAAAAAAATGAAGAAAAAAATGCGTTTTGTCAAAAAAAAATGCTAAAATTCGTGATGTTAAAATCTTGAAAAACATTCCATTATATCTAGAAACTATACAGTAACCTATTGTCAAACCTTGGGGCAACAGTGGGCTGGAGGAGGGGCATCATTGGGCTGGTTGAGAGGCAACAGCGCGGTGGGGGGATTGGCAATAGTGGGGGGGGGGGGTCAACAGTGGGGGTTGTCTTCAACTTCTAAGAACCGCCCTTCACACCATAAGTATTAGTCTCCAAAACAGTTTCAAAAAAGAGCTGAAAGGCTCTTAAAGCACTTATTGCCCGCTGCTCGCTACCTGTTTATCCCGTTTTCTTCCCGTATCTTCCGGGTGAGATCTCTCAAATCTAATTTGTTTATTAAAGTGAAAACTAACTGAGGGTGAGGGTCCATCTGTGTCATCAGTTTCATCAATTTCCACTCTGTCGAATTTGTCTTTGCCCAGCATCTTAGTCATCGGCTTTTCCTTCATCTCCTTGTCCTCCTAAACGCTCCCGCCGTCATTACATCGCTACAATCGTTTTCACGATGCAAAATAATACTCATACTGCTCAACGATAATCGCATAAGATTTTCTGAATGAGATTTAAACATGAGATTTGATTTTGGATAAATCAACTTGGCGCTGAATCGCAACCAACCATGGTTTGCCTCTATTGCCATCCTTCTTAACGTACAACTGGGAACCCAATAGAGAACTAACGCAATTGAAACAGAAGGGCCTTATGTTAGCCTTTAGATTACAAGTGTTGTTTTATGGGCTAATTCACTTTTAAAAAAATGGACTGCAAGCCATACATAAGAAGTCAAGGTATGGCAACTGTTCATGTCAATCTACGGCTATTATATACAATTTAGCAAAATCATTAATTCTATCGTCCAATTAAAACCCAATCATAAATTCTATCGCATTACCGGTGAAGCGCACTGAGACTTTACAACTTTGCAACGGTTGACAAAAACTAACAGAAGGATTAGGTTCGTCGTTCTCTGTTTCGTCGAAGTCCAGTCGATCAAAGCTAGCTTTGTCATCGAAGTCAATGGAGTCGTTGCTTGAGGCACCGCACTGCTTCCCAGCCATCATGACTAGACCCAGCAACACAATACAGCCAAACACAATTAGAAGAATGTACAGCAACATCGGAGACCCTGCACAACAGTAAACAATTAATTCAGCATTATTTTTCAACAGGGATCACTTTTGCAACATACAGCAATATCATGATCTGTCTCTTATTTGCCGACTAATAATTATAGTTGGATTTTGTCTTTAATTCTCGCCTCTCAATTTTTATTATTACCGGCAGGCGAAAAATCTCACTACTTATTACAATGTAAAACAATAATAGCGCATCTGTGCTTCCGAGCAACCAGCTGATGTTTCTAATGAATATAAAAGTTGTACTCCGAACATGCTTAAAATGTACATACGCTGGAGCTATAATCAAGCTTAAACTACATTAAAAACATCACCGACTAACTTTGGAAGAAATGCTCTCGAACAACTAGTGGGAGCTCAAATCTATCGCAGCCTGTTTCAGTCCGGGAGGGGCAGTAACTAAATTTATTAAGGAGGCTTCAAATGACGTCATAAGAGGCTATTATACGCCACTATAACCACTAATGAAACTTAAAGATAAAAAATTACACCTATTTTGGCGCAAAACGAAAGGGTCAAAGGCGTAAAAATCACTAGAAAAGTCAAAACGGTCAAGCAAAAAATTTGCAAAAAGTTCACAATAAATGCTTCAGACTTCTTCCGAGAGCAATTAAAACACTAATTACAACAGTGCTAAAACAACTCGGTTGGGTAATAAAATCCTTTTTCAAGAGGAGATGATATGCGCAGTCAAGAGATCTTACAACTGGGAACAAAATTTTACCAATTTGTAGCATAGGCAATTTATAACAACTTACCACTTATCATTATTGTTTGATGCCATTTTATAACGCTAATAAAAGACTTGTATTTGCAATACAATACTTATACATTGGACCTGCTTTTATAAACTTTAAACTGTACATTGCCTCCGCACCATGTATTCGATAATGCCTCTATCTGAGGAAATTAACACGTTTTTTTAAAACTCCGCGCTGTTAGTTTCGAAAAACCAAAAAAATATTCCATAAGTTATAGTTTATACTGAAGGTTCTAGCTTAAATAATTTGTTTTAAGAAGTTTATGATAAACGTTTTAACGCAATGAGTACAATTCCAAAACAAATTAATCCAGTTTCTCATTTGAATTATTTGAAGAAACCAGCTAATTCTCGCCGAATCTCAATTAAATCTCGCTAAGTTGTTAGCACCTTATTATTGATATATAACGATCTGAAAATTAATTCAATAAAAAGCCGAGCTATCAAATAATCCTAATTACAAGAGGTTGGAGAAAAACGCTTGAAATTTGAGTAAAAATTGCTTTTCAAGTTTTAAGATATAACATAACGGTTATTATACTAAGTGATATATAAATAATTTTCAGCTTTTCCGATTTTTTTCAAATGAAAGCCTTGTACAGTACAATAAATTTTACATGAAGAATCGGTGCGTCACTTTTCTCTCAACTCCATATACCTGAAAGCGAGGAGCAACGAGTCCTTAAAACAAATATTCCCAGAATTTCGTTTTTAGTTTTTAAAAAGTAAAAGTACAATAAAATTGAAAACCTTTGAAATTTTTCCCATTATATTTTCTTTATTGCTTTGCAATTAGTTGCCGGTTCATCCCTACTGCGTGTCAGCAAAATATCAAGCGTATTGAAAATTTTAAATTGGAAGACATTAAGCTTAATACTAACAATTAGAGGTATACTTTAAGCAACTTTAAAAACTCAATGCACTAAGTCTTGAAACATAGTTTTTATTGACTTGTCCATGTTTATCCAGTATTGCTTTTTGACCTAGATCGTATGTATATCTGCTGCTTAAATTCTCAATTCCATTCAGTTGAAACAGAGTTAAGTCAGTAGTCGAACTATATGTGGTGACTTATGTAAACCGGAAAAAAGTAAAATGAGTAAAAAAAAATAGCAGAACAAGTCCTCAGCAGCAGTTCATAAAAACCTATTGACTAAACAAAACAACTGGTCCTAGAATTTAAAAGGAATGCGTTCCAAAAACAATTTAGAAAAAATCGAGTTTCAAAAATAATCAAATTGCGACAAATTAACATAAAAAAAACAACCAAGAAAGCAAACTTTCGTTCAATCGCCGTTTTCTCACTCATCATTAAAATTAGAGTGAAAAGCCGCCGTTTCGTTGGGGAAAAAAACCAAACATTTTTGAGCAGATCAAAAAACAAAGCCTGAAGAATCCGGAACCGACTCGAATTAGAAATTCACTTAGGCCCGAGACAACGACTAACTAAGCAAAATTACCTTTCTAATTGATCAAAGTAATCATTCTGAAAGAAGAGCAGAGGAAAACCAACATGAGAAAACAAATCTGATTAAAAAACTGGCAAAATATATGAAACTGTCTTCACAAGTTGTAGCTCAAAAACTATTGGCAAAAACATGCAAAAAGAAGTTTTTATTCAATAATTGACCTCCATCTGATTAAAAAACAACAATACATTCAAATAAAACGAGGAACTGTAATGTAGAAACTGTAACTAACGTCGGATTAATTGCTCTCGTAGGGAGTAATTTAGAGAGGGTGCATTGTCGAAAGGTATTGTATTGTGGCTGCAAAAAACGACACCACGGGGTTTCGAAACGGACCCCCAGATTAGCAGTCTGACTTCTCAACCAATCAGGTGGAATGTCTTCGATTCCCATTTGCTCACAATTGCTTTGAAAAACTAGCTGGATTTCAGAACCAAAGCAACTAAGATCACTCAAAAACGAACTAATGAAGTTTAAACTCCAAAAATGTAGTTTGAAAAAGAAAATCAGGAAGTCAAAGAATGTTCTAGAACAACGGCGCAGAAACGGTCAAGCAAAAATTTTGATTGGTGTGGTCAAGATTATAAATTGCACCAGAAAAAATATTGCAAAAAACAGCTTTAATGCAGAACACAGATAGAAAACAAACATACCCGGCAGATTGCCGGAAAATAGCCGCCGTTGATTCCAATAATCATGATTGGGATTGAAAGAATAGAAGATATCGAAAAAGATTTTGTACAAAAACATTTTTTAAGTCCGATTTATTTTGATGGCATTTCGTAGTTGAACATACTTCTGTTTCTTAGAGAGAGGCTACAGGGGCTACTATCAATACCAATAAGCATAAGAGATGGTAACTAGGACTTATAGGAACGACGTTCAAATAGCGGGCATCTAAAATTGGGCTTTATGGGTTTATCCCGTTTTTATTTCTGACTTCATTTTTTTATTCTGACTCTGTTCATTTTGAATTGCTTTGCTGAGCAACTGATGTTCAAATTCACTTTTAGCAGAATGAGAGAAGAGAGAAACTAGCGTAGAGAAGTCAAAAAGATTTCACGCAAAATGCTGAAAAAGCGGCAAAATGGTAAAGCAAAAAATAGTTCGACGAAGTAAAAAACATAGCAGGACAAGTCCTGAAATACAATCCAAGTAATTGAATGAAAGACAGACCTAATGAACCTGACCAGCAGATCAATTGAACAATCCCAGCCAACAAGACAAAATCTCAAAAGTTGAGAAACTAAAAGAATCAAACAAACTAACTTAAAAAACGATCATTGCTTTTAAAACTTGAAGACCATATATGCCTCATTTCAAAATACTCATTAATTTACGCATAAACCGTGAAAGAGATGAATCTGCCACTAAAAGTAGATAAACTGGACAAATATGACAAATGCATCAAGAAACTGAGAAAAAATTTAAAGAAAATTTCCAAAAATAGGGCTAGAAAAAAAGTCAAAACATTTTTTTGACTCTATAGTTCTGTTTTGTAAACCGTCTACACATTTAGAAAGTTTAGTTGGCAAGTAAAGATAGTTAAACTCAGAGAATGACAAAAAAATCTTGAAAACAATCCAAAATTTTAAATTGCAAGCTTTATTTAAAAAATTACCTACAATTGCAATATTAAAAAAACTGGAAACTATTTTATTGCCCCTAGAAACTATGTAGTAACATACTAGCAAACCCTATATGAGGTTCCCTGGCCACTGAAAAAAAATTTCAAAAATTTAAAGAAAAAAGTTGCAATTTTATCAAAAAAATGGTTAAAGATATTAAAATGTTGAATACCAATCCATGGCCGAAAAATATTTTCAGTAAAATATTAGCAAACCCTATATGAGGCTTCTTGTCCCCTGGGGCTGGGCAACTTGAATAATGACAATAAATGTCAGAAAAATTGAAAAAAAATTAAGTTTGACTAAAAAAAATTTGTAAAACTCATGAAGTTAAAATGTTTAAAACCACTTCAATACCACTAGCTACTATGCAATAACCTATTATTAAACCCCAGAGGAGCTTTTTTTGACATCAAAGTCTGAAACAACTCAAAAAATGACAAAAATTTTCAAACAATTTTAAAAAATTAGTGTAAATTGCCGTGTTTGTTAGGAGTAACAATAGATATAGCGCTTAAAGTGGCCGCAAAAAACAATTACGTCTTGCAAAGGACCTTTATCAACTTTAATAAACCTCAGTTTCAGACTGGTCTAACAAAGTCCATAAAATGACGGAAAAGTGCTAAAAATTTCATTATTTTAGGCTCAAAAACTCCCAAAAATGACCTTTTAACCTTGAATTATGGCCTTCCCAGTAGCTTCACCACTCTGAGTACTTGAGGGACTACTAAACGCGGGCCTCTAAAGAAACTTGATGCCCGCTGAGCTTTACCTGTTTATCCCGTTTTGAAAGCTCAAAGTCATGAAAACAGGTGTGAAAACATCTTACAAAAATAAAAAGACAGAGCACCAATACAATCCAATTCTTGGATTGTAAAAATAGGAGCGCTATAATAGCCGGCTGAGAAGATGAGGGCAGCTATTAAAAACAGATGAAAATGGGCCGAAGTTTACTCGATTTTTTTAAACACACACCTAAAAGAACCGTCCAAACGAAAGCCCATTCATTCGACTAGAATAACAAAGTTTAACATAACCTCTCCAAATGCTATAAAAAGAAGAAGATTAAAAAAAACGGCCAAAAAGCGTCCAATAGGACAAAATGACAATAGCTCAAACTTGTATCTAAAAAACTATTTGCTTTGCTTTTTTAGCTGCAGAAAGTGCTTCCAAACGTGCTATTAATAGCTAAGATAGTTTTCACAAAATCCTTCGCATGAAGAGTCAGAGTTAAAAAATACTGCTTTGAAAAAGCCGCATGTGATCACAAATAATGCTCGCTGAGAGCAAAATTTTTTCACTTACTTTTCTCGCTCTCTTCAGAATGATGCATAAACAGAAAACCCGGTTTAACATATTGACCTAAACGTTTCTAATATAAAGTAACCGATTGAAAAATAATAGATCACAATTTCTCTTCTTCGAATCGCAACAAAGACAGCGCCACAGCACAATTCAAATTCTTTGAATTGCAAAAAAGAAGAGCGCCTAATTAATAGCCTGTGAGACACTGACGGCGACTTTTAAATCATATCTTTGAATACGAAATTTGAAAATTAACTCCCTTTGCAAATCAGTTTGTTCAATTCTTTAAGGGTGATGTTCAAGAACAATTTTTTTGTTTTCATTTTTAACAAAGCGTTGTTAAATCTCAAAAAAACTCAAATTGTCTCAAAAATGCATTTATTGTCAAGCGACACCATTGCTCAATTTAAACTTATAGCTCCTTTTCCACTTGAGCATTTAGAAATAATGTCTCGGAAAATGTCCGATCAAAGAGCTTGATGTTTTCGCTCTTTTCTCTTCAGGTTTGTACAATAGGTTACCTATGCACAAAATCTGAAAACGATATTTCCCGACTGAAATAGAACACCAAAAAATTCCCTAGTAATCCTTAAATAATACAGAAAAAAAGAAAACATTGAATTCCAAAATGTTACACACCTTAAAAGTGTCAACAAAATGGCAATGTACAAATTCTAAAATACATAAAACAATAAGAATATATTTTATTTACAACGTTTGGAATACTAAAAACATTAAAAAAAATTATATTGGATAATTAGGAAACTTAAAACAATGAAAGCTTAAAAAAGGTCCCTCAACAAATCTCTGTACTCCAGTGCCTTTGGGTCCTTCAGATATTCCTTGAAATAGAATTCTTTCAAAAAACCTTTGATGTTTTTAACCTTATCAAGTCTTTGTCTTTGTTCATATGGAACTTCATTGTACAATTTCATGGCTTGCAGCATCAATGATTTATCGAGGAATTTCGAATTAGTTTTCATAGCCGGATAAATTTTTCCCGTTCTCGCATTTTGCTTACAATTGGAAGTTTGCAATTCATTGTTGTTACTAAAAGCTGGTAATTGTTGCCTAACATATTTCATGAAAAATACCATACATCGATATTTGAGAAGGAATTCAACAGGCATGATTCTGTTTTTTATTTTTAAATCAGTCGAGCGATCAAACTTTTTTCTTTTGAAACACACCTTTATTCCCCAATTAAATTGTTTTTCTAATGTTATCATGAGATTTTTTCTGATACCAACAAGCATAAGAGATGAGTATTGAATGTGACTTAAAACAAGCGCGTTCAAGTGTTACTCTAGTTTTTATAGGAAAACAGTTCCTTATATCTTTCAAGATTTTGATGCTGCACGCCATTCTGGAGAGTATTCTTTTAATCTCTTCTTTGAAGTTTAATTTGTTGTCTAGTAATATTCCTAGATATCTTCCTATGTTCACATCGTTAACCTTGAGAAGAGACGGAGTTCGTGCTTTTTTTTGATGGAGCAAACACGATATATTCAGTCTTCTTATTGTTCATCATTAATTGATGTGATTGGAAGTAATAACATAGTTTTTCAATATTTTTTTCCAAATAACTTCTAGCTATATTTTCATTAGTATGAGAAGAATAGAGGAAAGTGTTATCGGCGTACTGGATTACTTGACAATTGTCACTATCAATAACTCTATGAAGATCATTCACATAAATGTTGAACAATATTGGTCCTAATACTGTCCCTTGTGGCACTCCTCTGTTAAGTAAAATCCAGTCAGACTCATTTCCCGAGAAAACTACTTTTTGAGTTCTGTCTTTCAAATATGATCTAATCAATTGTGTAGATGTTCCGTCGAATCCTAAACATTTCAATTTTTCTATTAGTATTTCGTGTGAGATTGAGTCAAATGCTTTTGAGAGATCGAGAAATGCTCCACAAACTGTATTCTTTTTATCCATCTCAGTTCTTACATATTCCGTACATTGTAGTATGGCATCTGTTGTGGACACTTTTTTTCTATATCCAAATTGTTTAGGTGACAGCAATTTATTTGAGATCAAATAGTCATTAATTTGGTTCCTTATAACTTGCTCAAAAATTTTTGCCAAGGCGCCGGTTACTGATATTGGACGATAGTTAGTGGGATCTTCTGTGTTTTCTTTTTTATAAAGAGGTGAGACCAAAGCTTTTTTGAGGTCAGTCGGAAAAGACTCAGAAATAAACTCATTTATCAGAAAACAGAGAGGCTCCGCAAGGACCGATTGGGCATCTTTCAACGCCCATGCGGGAATTTTTGAAGGACCCAAAGGTTTGTTTACATTCAAACAATTTATTAAATCATGCACTTCTTTACAAGTAACATATTTGAAGAAGAATCTATTTGCATTTCCCGTATCAGCTGAGAACAATGTTTTATCAAACTTTTTTCTTTCGCCAAAGTATTCCCCCAAAACTGAAAACATGAAGTTCAAAAGGTTTGCGATGTCTTTTCCGTTCATAATAAGCTCACCGAAGCTGTTACGCAGAGTGTCTATTACAATTCGTTGTTTTTCATTGTTCCTAACTTCTTGTATAAATTTCCAGCGACTACAGTGTTCAGAGAAATGAGGTCTTTTAACAAGGAAGCTTCATTTTCTGATTTGAAATTTTTTCCAGATAGGAACTTATTTCTATTCAGGAAAATTTTCGGTTTGTCATTCCTCACAAAACAAGATTTCAATTGTGCATGCACATTTATTGCTTGCTCGACTATGATACAAAATTGCAACATCATTTCGTTAGCATTTTGTAACATCCAGAAAAGACTCCAATCTGAACTCTAGATATATTCCTGGAAATTTTCTTTAGAATAGTTCTTTTTGTCGAAAAAAGTTTTTTTGATTGGCATTTGTTTCATCATCATTTTTTCGTCTATTATAGCAACTGTTCCGTAATGATCATTACTCAAGATGCTCTCTGTAACAAAACATTTTTTGAAGTTTTCCGTGATGACATAATCAATCAGTGCAGTCTTATTGACACTCTGTCTTGTCCCTATATTTGTGTTACATGACACCAACCCGTACGGAATAAATAGCGTTTCTAATTTTCGTTTTTCGTTCTTTTGAAAAAAATCAATATTGTAATCGCCCATTAAAATTATTCGTTTGTTCTCAGCTGCAGCACAGTCAATTCCCAGAGCCAGTTCTGACACATTTCAGAAAGGTGTTTGGTCGGGCAGTACGAAATATTTATCAAATACTTTTTTTATTGAACTGACATTCTACCCAGATGCTTTTGAAACGGGATTCCGAGACGGTGGTAAGATCTGAACGTTCTTTAGGTTTAAATGATCTAGGTATATAGAGCAGCAGACCACCTCCACTTGTTTTTTCATGTAATGAAAGATTCCTATCTTTTCTGAAACATTGAAAATTTTCACTGCGTACTTCCCAAAAACGGATATCGTCATTCATTTTGAGCCATGTTTCTGTAAAGCCAAAAATTGTGTTTTTTCCCAAATCATCCATTAATTGCTTCAAGGTAGAGTTCTGACCAACAATACTTCTACAATTGAGGGAGAAAATCTTTACATTATTCTTAAAAGACGCGCCTACTGTTTTAACACACTCAGCATATTTCAGAACTGGCCCTGGGTTTTGTTCTACATCTCCACATTGAATCATGATAGAAGCCTTAACTATTAAGACAAAACAGATATTTAATACACGGGAAAAAGAAATTGTAATTAAATTAAAAGCCGTTCCCGGTGTTCTATTGTTTAACACGAAAAGTGGCACCTCGTGAAAATTGTCGTACACCAATTCACTTGAAGATAGAGTTCGTGAAGATAAAATAAGTAGAAACATACCCGGCAGATTGCCTGAAAATAGCCGCCGTTGATTCAAATAAACATGATTGGGATTGAACGAATAGAATATATTGAAAAAAAAAAAGATTTTTGTACAAAAAAATTTTTTAAGTCCGATATATTTTGATGGCATTTCGTAGTTGAACATACTTCTGTTTCTTAGAGAGAGACTACAGGGGCTACTATCAATACCAATAAGCATTAAAGGTGGTAACTAAGACTTATAGGAACGACGTTCAAATAGCGGGCATCTAAAATTGGGCTTTATGGGTTTATCCCGTTTCTATTTCTGACTTCAATTTTTTATACCGACTCTGTTCATTTTGAATTGCTTTGCTTAGCAACTGATGTTCAAATTCACTTTTAGCAGAATGAGAGAAGAGAAAAACTAGCCTAGAGAAGTCAAAAAGATTTCACGCAAAATGTCGAAAAAGCGGCAAAATGGTAAAGCGAAAAGTTTGACAGAAAAAAAAACATAGCAGGACAAATCCTGACGTACAATTCAAAAAATTTTCATTGACTAAACAGAAAAACTAGACCTAGAATGGACTATGAGTGAATTGAGAAAACCATTTTAAAAAATCAAATCAAAAAATAAGAAAAAAAAACAAAAAATCAATGTCAAAATGCCGCATGTGAACAAAAAAACCACTAGCGAGAAATGAAAATTTAATTCAAACAAAAAACTAGGCCTAGAATGAGCTGTGAATGGATTGGGAAAACCATTTAGAAAAAAATCCGATCCAAAAAATCGAAAAAAAAGTAAAAATCAGAGTGAAATTGCCGCATGTGAACAAAAAACCACTACCGAGAAACCGAATTTTTGTTCAAACACCATTTTCGCACTCTACTTTAAAATTAGAGCGAAAAAAATTCACGACGCAAAACCACTCGCTTTTTCGCTCCATTTCCTGTTTCGGCGTGACCAAAATCACTACTCCAATTTGACTTCAAAAATCATGAAAATGTGTGAACAGATCTTAAAAAAAAACATAGCCGGAAGAATTCCGGAAACGACTCGAAGGAAAAAACGAACGCCCCTAACAAACATAAAACTTAGTCTACTGATTGACCACAATAACTAACACAATGCTTATCCTACTGAATAACACTTGTCACTTTAAAACAAAAAAAAAAGAAAAAGAACAATGAAAAAATAACTGACCAGAAAAGACGATAAAATAAAGCACGTGATAAAAATTGTACATTGAGTTGCAAGTTTAAAAACAACTTTTGGCGAAAACCCGTGAAATTGGTCTAGTTTAATTTTGTTGAATCACTGCTATTTGGGACAAAAATCAAACACAAATTTCAAGTAGAATAAACGAAGGTAAAAGAAAGGAAATGAAAAAAAAAACCAAAAATATTTTCTGTAAAGAAACAAAAAAAAATTGGCCACGGATAATGAATCAAATACCATTATGCTGAAATCAAATCATTATTTCAAATAACTTTTAATACTACATCTGGTCAAGTGTCAACCAATCCAAATCATTGTTTATTTATATGAGTAAAAACGAAGAACGAAAAAAATAGAAAAAAAGTTAGTGTTTAAGAAAAGTTAGTGATATTTGTCATTGAAAAGTGCTCTAAATAAATTTCAACAAAACCTCTAGAAAAGCTCCTATCAAAAGCTAGACCACCAAAAACTAGCAAAAAGCAGACGATCAGAAGAACTCAGCAAAAATTCCAAAAAAAAACACGAAAATTTGCGGAACTCTTCATAAAAGTTACTCAATTATCTTTAACAAAATGATTCAGAACTGAAATCAGAATCATCAACACGCACCAAGGACAACCAATTTGGACTAGAGGCATCCCCAAATGCTATAAAAAATTGAAGAACACAAAGGGCATTTAAAAAAAATTGAAGAAATCATAGAAAAAATTGAGCTTTTTTTTAATTTCACGGGAGCACATAGACCCAAAAAACGTTAATTGGAGCGAATTAGTACTGGAAGACTTCGAAAACAATAGGAAGGTCGAATACGCTGAAAAATTTTTCTAAGTTTGGAAAAAAAAACGAAAAACAGCAAAAAATTAAGAAAAATAATTCAAAATTTTTCAGTTTATTGTCATTTTTCTAAACAAAAAAATCGTTTCCAACCTAAGAGAATATAATCACTTGGTATCTAAAAACTCAATTACTAACATGCGTCTATTCAAAGCCATTACAAAGCATTATAACAAAACAAAACGCAAAAGATTGCTAAAATTCGCCGAAAATTCAGCAAAATAGCTGAAAAACCAGCAAAATGGTATAAAAATCTTATTAATGACCAAAAACTTGCGAACCACTATTAAAACAACCCTAAGCATCACACAATATCATAATCAGACCTCTGAACCAAAAAAAATAACAAAAAAAAACGGTTTTAAAAAGCCGCATGTGAACAAAAAATTTTTGCTCGCTTAGAGAAAATTTTTTCACACATCAATTTATCGCTCTCTCAAAAACAGCGGTATGAACAAAAACCACTCTCTTTTCGCTCCACTCTTTAATTTTGTTCAGCACAAAAACCACTCCAAATTTTTTCACGCGTTTCATTTCCCGCTTTAAAAATCACTCCAATAAAATTGATTAAAAAAAAAGGACTTCTCCAATACTCCTCTTCGAGTCGTAAAAAAAGACAGCGCCCCAATACAATTCAAATTCTTTGAATTGTAAAAATACGAGCGCAATAATAGCCGGCTGAGAAGATGAGAGCGGCTATTAATAATGAGACTGATTCTCCATTTCCATGAAGTGCCTTCCCTAAACATCGATATCAAATTTGAAAAATAAAACAAGCAATACATCATCTCGCGTTACTATACAAATTATTAAAAATGATTATTTATTAAAAATATTTATTAAAAATGATTTATTAAAGAATTCGTTTCTCCTCAACCTTGTCTAAATTACCATTTTCGAAAGCCTAAATCGTCCTGGAAGGAAGCAATTTCGTCTCGAAGCAAAGAAAAATCAAGACTCGGGATCTTGCACAAATGTAGGCCATACTATCCAGCTCAGTCATCAAAATCGTATATAGAGCACTATAATGTATCTGCCTTCAAGTAAGAGTACATTTATCACTTAGCGTGCATCATTGAATTTTTCGTGCATATTTATAATTCTTACCCGGAAATGGAGTATCGGTGACAGGATCGGATCTGAGCATATACTGGGGCAGATTGCATTCGGTTGAGGAGCAGCAGCAAATGCGCTCCCGAGTTTCACTAGCCGATACATTCAGCATCTCGGAGCATGAGGATAAGGACTCCTCGGAACAGGCGCTATTCTGTGTCGTCAAGTCACAAAAGAACTCGGCTTCTACAATTGAGTTGTTGGGTAGCACCTTCATTTTCGTCACACAATACAGCGATTTAGTTTCGTCACATTTCTCGGGATCTCCACCCGTTACGAAATCACCTGACAAAACAAATTGCAAATAATTGAAGCTATCAGACTATGTAATTTCTAATGAATTTCTAAACATTATTGCGACCCTCATTTGAAAAATTTCAAAAATACAACAATCACAAATAGGCCATAATAAAGACTGCAACTCGAGATGGTGGGAAGCTCTCTGAAAACGATGATCGATTATCAAAAAGATTCTTTCATCACTATATCAAGAAACTGGATTTTGATAGCCAGCAG
The DNA here is from genome assembly GCF_964194025.1 of Convolutriloba macropyga. NCBI lineage: Eukaryota > Metazoa > Xenacoelomorpha > Acoela > Convolutidae > Convolutriloba > Convolutriloba macropyga. The sequence goes on from NC_134468.1 coordinate 1,854,443, forward strand.
TAAGAGATTACAAATTCTAAATAAATCAAACACTCTTTTCAGGTATTTTATTTTTATTCGAAACAGAGGTCAAAAACCTCAGACGAAATTGTTTCGTAAAAGACACGCGACTAGAAGAATTGTCTCAACTTTGTTCGAGGGCCTAAGTGGGCATTTAGAATATTCTTCAGGAACGAACACCCATGAGTGACCTTTTTCGAAGCTGAAGAAAAAAACTATCAAAGAACGCTGTTCTCTGCCTTTCAACTAAGAAAGAAAATCATTTTAAAGGTACTGCATGAATGCTAATAAGTTTCAACAAATGCCAATAAGTTTCATTTTAAATGGCATCAAACGCTTTTTTACTATAAGAAAGAGAATATTTTTGTTACCTTAATCTTGTTTTCTCATAGTATGTCACCAAGACAACAATTTTATGATTCTTAAATTGGATAAGTAATGCTAACTTGAGACTCACGGATTAGCACTGCTCGCTCATACAACTCAAAGTGTAAAAATTGAAATTTTTCGGTCATTAATTAGCTTAAATTTTGTCCTCGCTAATTTTTATTCTCCAAATAAAGGGCACGGAAATCTGCTCGAAATTGTTTTCATCCAAGTTGGAACAATTTTCCTGAAGCGCGCTTTGCACTTTGAAACCAAGCTAGAAAAATGATTTAATAATCATCAGGATAGTCAAAATTTATGCGCTGTTATTTCTCATATTATCAAGAACATAGCCGGCAGATTGCCGGAATAGCTGCGAAGGTATAGACCTGCGTGCCATATAAAAAAGATAGAAACAGATACCGATCTAAATTGAAAAAAAAATCGACGCCTCTCAAAAAAACTAGGCTAAAAAACATTCAGCGATAAATTAATAAAGCTTGTTAAAATTCATTCCGCAGAAGCCTTTTAGGGACCTTTACTACACAAATGAGTTCCTTTGACCTTAAACAAATTCAAACTAAACTTAAGTTTTAAAGTGCAAAAGTCATTTTATTGAGTGAGGTAAGTCACGTATGATCAAAATCTAATCACGCAAATAACCTAAAAACTTTTGCAAAAGCGAGTGAGGAATGACGTCACGCGCGCAAATGCCGTTAGTGAGAGGAAGAAGTCATTCAGAAAATTTGACTTTTTCAGCTTTGCTGTGTGAACAAATGTAAAACGAAAAAAGAGCGTCAGACGACGAAACAAAAAACATAGCAGGACAAGTCCTGACGTACAATTCAAAGAATTTTCATTGACTAAACAGAAAACTAGACCTAAAACGGACTATGAATGGATTGGGAAAACCATTTAGAAAAAAAAACCGATCCAAAAAATCGAAAAAATAGTAAAAATCAAAGTGAAATTGCCGCATGTGAACAAAAAACCACTAGCGAGAAATCGAATTTTTGTCCAAACACCGTTTTCTCACTCTACTTTAAATTTGGAGCGAAAAAAATTCACGCCGCAAAACCACTCGCTTTTTCGCTCCACTTCCTGTTTCGGCGTGACCAAAATCACTACTCCAATTTGACTTCAAAAATCATGAAAATGTGTGAACAGATCTTAAAAAAAGACAGCGCCCCAATACAATTCAAATTCTTTGAATTGTAAAAAAAACCAAGAGCACCGCAATATAGCTTCGCTCAGCTTACAGCTTCGCAGCTATAAAAAGAAATTGTTGAGTTGCCTTCTATCTTCGTTGTTCAAACCCATGCTAACAAGTACACATTCAATGTGCATAAATTTACACCAATTTGAGAATTCTTCGATCAGCCGCCTGAAGCACTAGATTAACTATAAGTTAAGCCTTCTTACTAGGAAAAGCCCATTAAACAACAGAAACAAAACATCAAAGTTCGTAACGCTCAATCATTTTGCCGGGTCCGCAAATCATTCTGTTCGCGGGTAGGCACAGAGAAATGCATATTACTTGTGGAAAAGCATTTGCCTAATGAAATGCTTAAATATCCCTTTCCTTTTCAGGCCACCAGTAGGAGGAGGTTAGCTATTGGTGGTGGTGATGGTAGGTAGCCTAGCAGCTCAGTGACGACAGATACAACCAGCCCATATACGCTCAATAGGAGTACGCCCAATTAGCAGAAAATCAAAGTCGAGCGAGTTTTTTTTTGTTTTCGTAAAACGGCAAAACTGTGATATATAATCTTTAAATAAGTTAATATAAAAATTAATCCGATAGTAACCCTAAACGCCGAATCGTATTTACCAGAAACAAGATTGTTACAAAGTTTCGACCGCAGACAAAACTAATTGGTTTCAAGGAAAACATTTTCAACAAATTGACACAATTTTACCAATTATTATCGCTATATCACTTCGAAAACTAAGGAAATGGCACTGTTAGTGTTAATTCGAGTTGATTGAGCCTTCACAGTTACAACCAATTATGATAGGTAATTTCTTAATGTTAATTGTAAATTAATTAAAAAATGGTCCTAGAGATTATTTTTCAGACGTTCAAGGCCACGGTTTATATATTTGCAACGGCTACATTTAGATGCGGTAAAAGATATAATTGTATACGTTTCTTATATTCTGCTTAATAACTGATCGAAAAAAAGACGCGTCCAATTGTTGGTTCGTTGCTTATTATTGTTGATAGTAGTTGTGGGGATGGGGGAAAACATAGGCGTTGTTTAACACACAATGAACTTGCAAAACGGTGAAGGCAAAGCGGAAAGAACAACTCAAGTGCATGGAAAAAGTGGAATAAGAGCCTTTCTTATCCTTCTTTAATAAAAACAGCCCCATGCCCCCCCCCCCCCACCCCGTCGAATGAAAAATAAAAAACGGAGAGAAGCAAGCTAACATGCACTGATTGCGGTTCTTACTACGGTAACCTTAACACTAAATACTGGAGCGCCAACTATGAGTATTTGGTCAGCATGCGCACTTCGTTGCTGTAAAAAAAGTAGTAGAAGTAGTTAGTTGGTGAGTTAGTACATCATTATTATAAATAGGAAACTGAGAGCGGATGACAGCTCATTAAAAAGATACAAGGACTCCATATCCTAAAACACACAAGGAGACTTTCAAACCATTCAGACATGAAACAAGCACGCAAATAATTTAATACAAAACATAATACACTTTAATCCAACAAAGCAGGGTGGCTGACGGGAGGGGGGGGGGGGAGATACATGAAAGAGCGAATTTGTTAATATATTGCAGGGCATTTCAATTTAAGTTACGACATCATTACCACCAAAAATAAGCGCCATAAAACCCCTGTGCCGTAAACGAACAAATAGATCATCACAAAAAGTGCCAGCCTGAGTTCAGCATCCGGTGGCTTTATTGAATTCACTTATTGAACGTACTACTTTCAAGCATACCTTTCGCCACGTATTCACGTTAAACGGATTAAAGGTCTTAGACATGACATTTGTCTCTGCCACTAAATGTGGGATGGTTGATTGAATCGTGAGAAACGGTCAAGTGCCTCCGCATAAAAAGACTGCACACGTTACCTGTTCAAGGTTCTTTAATTCAAGCAGCCAAGGTATACCATCAAAATTCTGATAAACATCTGGATACTTTTTATCATTAAGCAAACAAACATTTTCCAAGGAAGAATTTCGTAGCTTAAAAATTGAACCAATCCACGATAGTTCACTTTATATGTATAATAATAATAATAATGAATTCAAATCAAGCATGGTTTCCGCTATCTTGGTTTTGTCCCACTATGGGGAGGTTCAGTTTTATATATATTAGACGCACTGCACTTTCGGCACTCTCGTTTCAATAATAAAGCGGCAAAATACAGCAAATTATTTTACAAAATTTCTACTTCATTTGCTTGTTAATACCACTGCGGTGATTATTTAATTGCTACTTTTTCTGTTAGTTCTCAGATCACTGAATAGAATGTTATTGTGTAAAGTGTATAAAGATTTTCAAGATGAAATAAAAAAAACAGCAACCAGATCGCCAGAAAATAGCTGCGATAGTTTTGTAGACATGTAGTCTCAAAGTACCAATAATGAGATCTAAAATAACTATTTATCTCATTTTAGAGCACAAACAGTCAAATGGTTTGACGAAAAAAAAGGATCAAACGACCAGTTGGTAGCCCGAAAAATTGCATAAAAAATTAAGCAGGACTAATACAATTCCCAGAAACATGGTTTGAGAGCATTTAAAAATCAATTTAAGTGGAGGAAAAGACACTTTTGATAGAGTAAGTCACGATTGACCAAAAATATACACGTGAATGAACAAAACACGCACTTCAATAAGTTTAAAAACATAGCAGGACAAGTCCTGACGTACAATTCAAAGAATTTTCATTGACTAAAAAGAAAAAACTAGACCTAGAATGGACTATGAATTAATTGAGAAAATTTTTTTTAAAAAAATCAGATAAAAGAAAAAAAAACAGAAAATCAATGTCAAAAAGCAACACGTGAACACAAAAAACCACTAGCGAGAAATGAAAATTTAATTCGAACAAAACACTAGGCCTAGAATGGCTATGAGTGGATTGGGACAGCCATTTGCCATTTAGAAAAAAATTCGATTCGAAAAATCGAAAAAACAGTAAAAATCAGAGTGAAATTGCCGCATGTGAACAAAAAACCACTGCGGAGAAACCGAATTTTTGTTCAAACACCGTTTTCTCACTCTACTTTAAAATTAGAGCGAAAAAAAATCACGCCGCAAAGCCACTCACTTTTCCGCCTCATTTCCTGTTTCGGCGTGACCAAAATCACTACTCCACTTTGACTTCAAAAATAAAATGTGTGAACAGATCTTAAAAAAAAACATAGCCGGAATGATTCCGGAAACGACTCGAAGTGAAAATACATTTAAACGCCATCCAACTACTCATCAAACAAAACGTGCCTTCACTAATTTATGGTTATCATGAAACAAGTCATGAAACAAAAAAGTAAAAACAATAAAATCAAATCTGTTAAAATATGATAAAAAATCTGATCAAATTTTGTTAAAAATTGAGATCCCGAAAAAACTGTCTCTGCCAAAATGACTTCATCAAAATAACTAAAACTTACAAAAACCACTTATGTGAATTTTGAAAAAAATACTTTAGGCTAAAATTATGTAAAAAAACAGCTCTTAAAAACAACTTTCACTGAAAAACTGGAAAGTTACTATATTTTTTAATATTTCAAAAACATATAAATCCAAAAAAATTCCCTTCAGCCAATAGGGTATCCAGATGCTCGCAAAGCAATAGGCAAGTCATTATAGGCAAAGAAACTTAGCTAAAAGCAGAAAAAAAACGAAAAACTGCAAAAAAAAAATTAAGAAAAATAGTTCCAATTTTCGCCATTTTGTCATAATTCTCAACAAAATAATGATTCTTACCTACAAAACTGTAACCAATTGTTATCATAAAATTGCTCAAGTAGAAGGGGTTTCCTCAATACCCAATTGAGCCAGTAAAACAAAATAACCGTCAAAAAAACGCTAAAATTAGCCCGCAAATCAGCAAAATACATTAAAAACCTCTGAATTATCATAAAATTCATATGAATTTCCAGAAACCTTCAAATCACTACCAAAACCAGCCTAAAATTAAAACAAAATCATAACCAAACCTCTTAACCAAAATAAATGAAAAAAACTGCTTTAAAATGCCGCACGTGAACAAAAAAATTTCGCTTGCTTAGAGAAAATTTTTTCACGCATCAATTTCTCGCTCTCTCAAAAACAGCGGTATGAACAAAAACCACTCTCTTTTCGCTCCGCTCTTCACTTTTGTTCAGCGCTAAAATCACTCCAAATTTTTTCACGCGTTTCATTTCCCGCTTCAAAAATCACTCCAATAAAATTGATTAAAAAAAACATAGCCGGAAGAATTCCGAAAACGACTCGAAGTGAGAATCTATTTAACCGCCATCCAACTACTCATCAGAAAAAACTTGCCTCCACTAATTTATGATTTCCTCGATCGAAACCAAGCAATAAAACAAAAAAGTAAAAACAAAATCAAATCTGTTAAAATATGATAAAAAATCTATCAAATTTTGTCACAACTTGAGATCCCGAAATAACTATCTCTGCCAAAATTACTTCATCAAAACAACTAGTACTTGTTAAAACCACTTAAATGAATGTTTTAAAAATACCAAATTATAAAAAAAGCTCTTAAAATCAGCTTGTACTAAAAAACTGGAAAAAGTTAGTAAATTTCTTAATATTACAAAAGCATATAAATCCAAAGAAAAATTCTTTTCAGCCAATAGGGCATCCAGATGCTCGCAAAACAATAGACAAGTCATAATAGTCTATGAAACTTGTCCCAAAAACAGAAAAAAAAACCGAAAAAATGCAAAAAAAAAATTAAGAAAAATAGTTCCCATGTTCGTCATTTTTTCTCATATTTCTCAACAAAAAAATGATTCATTTCCAAAATTGCCCATACTTAAAACTAAACAACTAGATAAACTATTGTGAACCCTAAACCTCCACAAATGCCATAAAAATTAAGGAATAGAAACGGCATTCAAAAACAAAATCAACAAAAAAAAATTATAAAAACTAATTGAGTTTTTTTCAATAGTACAAGGAAACATAAAGCCGAATAAGGTTCCTTTGCAATTAGAGCAATGAAAAACTCGCAAAACAATGGGCAAGTTATAATAGGGTGGGTAAGACACTTGTGTAAGATTAAAAAAAAGAAAAACTGCAAAAAATGAGAAAAATGGTTAAAAATTTCTCAATTTTTCCGTCATTTTTCCTTAGAAAAAAATGATTTATGCCAACAAAACTTTAGTCAAATGGTATCTGACAATTCCTTAAGTAACAAGCTTCTATTCAAATCCCACTTAGAGCAGTAAAAAAAAACAGGTAAAAAAATCATTAAATTTCGTCTAAAAATCAGCAAAACCGATCAAAAACCTCCAAATTAGCATTAAAAATCAAATTAACTACTTGAAACCTTCAATTCCTATCAAAACAAACCTAAAACTTATACAATATCATAATCAAACCTCATAACCATCAAAAGTTGCAAAAAAATTGCTTTTAAAAGCCGCACATGAACAAAAAAAATTTCGCTCGCTAAGAAAAAATTTTTTCACACATTAATTTCTCGCTCTCTCAAAAACAGCGGTATGAACAAAAATCACTCTTTTCGCTCGGCTCTTCACTTTTGTTCAGCACCAAAATCACTCCAAATTTTTTCACGCGTTTCATTTCCCGCTTCAAAATTCACTCCAAAAATTGATTAAAAAAAGGACTTCTCCAATACTCCTCTTCGAGTCGTAAAAAGACAGCGCCCCAATACAATTCAAATTCTTTGAATTGTAAAAAGACATCGGGCTTGTAATTCAGTCTAAAATTGCATGAATGAATGAAAGACTATGATTTGCAGTAAGCGTGACGACACAGGTCGTAACAAAGAACGGTAACGAAATAAAACCTTAGCAGAACCAGACCTGAATTAAAAACATATCATTGAATAAGGAAACATAAACCGACTAACGTCGGAAAAACCAAGAACCAAAAACAAGTGAACGCATGTTGCCGCATGTGAACCAAAATCAAACATGATCAGGAGACGAACTTTTGTTCAAACATCATATTCTCACTACTTAACAATAAGGGAGAAAAATTGTCGCACAGCATTTCCTGTTTCGAACAGCACTTGTTAAACATAACAACACTCCAATTTGACTTCAAAATCATCAAAATGTGTAGATATTTAAAAAGACATCGCCCCAATACAATTCAAATTCTTAGAATTGTAAAAACCAAGAGATGGCCAATAATAGCTCCACTCAGCCTTCGCAGCTATTAAACAGCATAGTCGAATTGCTCTATTGACTATCAATACTATGGACACCAAAACATTAAATTAAAATACACCAACTCCGCAAATCTATCTTAGTTGGCGGACAGAGAGTTTTGGAGAACAAAAAATTGGGAGTTTGCAAAACCAAAACGATTGGCTGGCTATTCGTAAACAAGTAAGACGACACCACGACTGACTAACATGAAACTCAAAGTATCCAAGGTAAAAACCGACAGAACCGAAGCATATACACACTTATTTCACTTTTCATTTAAAAAAATATATAAAGGGCCGTGTACACCATCCGGCAACGATGGATGTAGGTCGGAAAATATGGGATGATGAGTAGCACTTAGCCGGCAGCTGCACTCCAAGCTGTTCCCCTCCAAAACAGCTCATCTGTAGAAGAAAGAAAGAGGGTAGAGCAGAAAAGGGAAGCTTCCAGAATTTCAATCACATTTTCACTAGCTTCTACAAAGTCTTTGCTCGAGTTACGAATCGGACTCTCGTCAGGTTTTTTTTTACCTTGTTATATTTATTCCATCATAGACATTGTACTTAACCATAACACCAGCTTATTCTTTCTCTACATTAGTCATATACTCGAGCAAAAGTTTGATATGGTTCTTCATGTTATGCAAATAACAGATACATTCATTGTTCCTTTTACCCATTGAAAGTTCGGTATGTATATATGCGAACATTAATTTATTTTTTTAATAATAATTTCAAGACACTAAGGAGGATTCGAAAACAGAAACAGGATCACAATCTGAATGAATTCATTGAAAATAGAGCTTTTAATATTGTTCTGAGCGCGCAAAAAGACGCCATAAAATGATTCAAATCTTTGGTTTGCCAAGTAATATGTATTCTAAATAGAGCCTAATGCTTGACAAAAAGATTCCACAAGTCTGAAAATGGTGTCTGCTGAGCGAAAACATAGGTTTTCGTTAAATTATGCTAACCTGAGGAGTTTGTAGTACCAGTGTAACATCTAGCTACTGGAGAAAATGTCGTCGGCACAAAATGTTTCGTGTGTTTGGAACAACACAGCAATCCTCTTTTCCTCACTCCGAGCTAAACACAGATTTTTTTTATTCCTTCGAACTTATGTGCAAATTAAGATTGCACGTGATGGGCCGATTAAAACGGGTTTTTGTTATTACCTTGACTTCGTCGTGGCACATTGCATTAGCGAAATCGAAGTTGTTGCAAGGATGATTCTGCGATGTGGCACAACCATATTCACGAACAATTCGCCGAGCGCGATCGGAATGCGTGTACTGATAACAGTACTGGAGATCTGAAAATTCTACAATGGACAGATCGAAAGCCACAAAATATGCAAAGTCGGTTCCTTTATTTATTCAACGATGCAATTAAGAACACTTATTATTACAGCCATTTAAAAACCAGTCCGAAAGCTCATTTCCTAGACTTTAACCAAGTGAACTCGTCAACAAATTGTCTTATTCACATAGATGGTAGTAGCTCAAAAATTTATCCATCAATTTTTCTATTCGAACACACCTTTCGGACTGCAAGTTGTGATATTGGGGTTATACAGGATAGGTCGTCCGATATCTTTTTCCAGACCAGCATAGCAGGATTCACTAAAACATAACTTCAACATTTATTGAGAAGCTTAATTTTCAAAGACAAAATTGAAGTTTACATACGGAGGACCGTATGGCTCCCCTCTCCCTTTTTCAACGAAGATGACACCCAAAACTATTGTGAAGAGTAGAATCATTTTGCATCAGTCGTTAGGGGGAAAACAAACCATTTCTAAAAAGAGAACTATTGTATTATAGGAGACCACGGGTTGTCCTATACTGGTCCCATTGTTGGCTATGCCTGTAAAACCGGTTATCATAACAGAAGTGAAAATACGATGTTTAAAAAACTTCAGGTAGCACAATAAAGTATATCGGCAACCAGCGGCTTGATTACAAGGCTCAAGTCGGAACTTTAATTATTGCTACTCTCTCCTCATATAGGAAATACGACGATTTAAGAAATAACCTTATTCCAAATTTTCAACAGCAATACCAAAATAATATAAAACTTTAGTCATAAGTTATTCGACAAAAAACGACTCCATAAGATAGATGGTTCTCTTCCATGATAGCCCCACCTCTTAATGGTCAGATAAACATTAGTACGCCAATCATGGTAATTATACCATAACGAGGGGCTAAAATTTCATAGGGGGCTGTTATGGGAAAGACACAGATAGATGAATACTCTTCTGGTGTTGTTCATTAGCTTTGTTCAGCATTGTTAAATGTATACGCATCGAAAGGGCGAGATTACAGAAGACGCACATCAATTGACGTTCCTGCGATCTTACGCGGGGCCTGAATTATTCTCTATACTAGATGGAGCGACATTATTTACAAACAGTTTGGAAATACTTGATAGACAATTCTAGAAACCTACTCGGGTTATGTATGCACGTCATCAGGTACTGTCGTTTAAGCAACGAGATGATAAATCTGTATCACATTTCTTCAAGAGATTGCGATTACTGGTTGAAAAATACGAATGTAGCGACCTTACAATCCACGAGCAGAAGGACATACTATTACGTGACGGCTACTACTGCTACTACTACTTGGTATCAGGTCTACGAAGCGACATTATCAGGGCGAGGTTACTGGAGCTAACGAATGCGGAAGCGTCACTTGACAAATGCAAAAGCTTGGTTACCGCAATTGAAATGTTTACCGACTTCTCTCGTTCTTTTGTTGCTTCAGAATCTAGCACCTCGGATTCCTCCGCAAGTAGTATCGCTGCAGTTTATGACAAACGAGACAAAGGACAACGTGGAAAGAACAAGTAGTTTTCCCAGACTAAGTTCTCGTTCTGTGGGCAAAAGGCACATCCGCGGTTAAAATGTACTGCTAAAAATACATCCTGTCTGAATTGCAACAAGATCGTCCACTGGGCTGTGGTCTGCAGATCGGCGACAGCCCCAATCCAACCAGAAGAAATTCCAGACGACGAAGCGTTTTCGTCAGCAATCCTGATGTGTGCCACGAATAGCCATGGACATTCAGGAATTTTCGAACAGATCGGTCTTGGTAAAGAATGCGTTGAGGTTAGGGCACTCATCGATCCCGGATCAACAATCTTTACTGAGAGTTTTTGTGATTCAAACGGTTTGGATGTTAGAAAGTCTCAGAGAACTTCTCGCTTGGCTAATGGAGATAAACTCGAATTTGTTGTTTTTTTGATACACTATTGACAATCCAAAACAAGTTTTACGCAGTTAAACTCGCTGGGGTAAAATCTCATTACTCGCTAGGGTATCACTTGTGATCTGATCATTGGTTTGGACGTATTATCCCAACATAGCACGGTTTCCCTTCACTTTGGGGGTAAGGAGGATACAGTTAATTTTAGTGTCCTAGCGGCAACTTTGTCAGAATCCTTACGAGCCACCAGTTTTTTTCGATGATTCTGTCTATTCAGCGAGGCCTATCACTACCAAGTCCAGACGGTGCCAACCCGCAGATCAGGAGTTCATGAAGACTGAAGTTGCGCGAATATTAAAAGAGGGAATAATCGAGCCGTCCACATCCCCATGGAGAGCACAAGAATTTGTGCATCACGGGAATAAAGATCGCATGGTGATATAGTATTCACAAACAGTCAATAGATTCACGGATGTGGATGCTTACCCATTCTCCGAAATGGAGGTTTTATTGGACAAGGCCGCAAACTACCAATATTTTTCATAAATTGACCTCAAGGCAGCATACCACCAGGTTCCGCTGAAGGAAGGTGACAGAAAGTATACAGCCTTTGAAGTAAACAGCAAATTGTAAAAGTTTACAAGATTTCCCATTGGCTTGACCAACGCAGTACCCTACTTTCAGCGCACAATGGATGACTTGGTTCAGAAGCATAACAAAACTGGAGCTCACCGAGTTCTGGATGACGTCATTTGCTGGAGGTCGTACGAAGGATGAGCATGAAAGAAATCTGATGAAATTTCAGGATGTGGTCAAAACCGACCGATAAACACTGAATTACAAAAAGTGCTCCTTTGGACTGCGCACTGTTGCCATGCTATGGCATATTATCTCGGCGGGAAGCAATCGGCCTGACCCAAATCGATTTCAAACTCTTGAAACTTTTCCAGTTCCGGAAGAGCAAAAAGCTTTGAAGCGGTTGACTGGTTTTTTCGCGTACTATTCAAAATGGATTCGGATAAAATATAGCCCTTACTGTCTGCGCCACAGCAGTGTGGGTTTCCACTACCGCAGTCGGTTGTTAGCAGAAACAAGGAGCTGAAACAGGAGATAATAAATTCGTCGCTGTCAATGCCAGTGCCCGACAAAGGACCTCTCATCTTGGAGACTGATGCATATGCGTCGGCTATCGGATGCGCTATCACACAAGCTGGGAAACCCACAGCATTTTTCTCTCGAAGCTTATCCAAGTCCAAAAAAGTCTCCTCGTCCGTGGAGAAAGGAGCCCTAGCCATAGTAGAGTCCATTCGGAAGTATGACAATTTACTGAAGCGTTATGGGGTTCTGGTTAAGACTGATATGCGCATTGTTGCTTTCATATTTGCTGATAGTAAATTCAAAGTAAAAAATGAGAAACTCATGCGTTGGAGACTTGAACTTGCCGAGTTTCAATATGATATCTCATATAAGGCGGGGCGGGAGTAGATAACGCGAGGCCCGACTTATTGGCTCTTTTCCAAGAATACCAAAGCCACTCGGTTTACACTATAATTTAGCGCACCCTGGAATTACTCGAATGTGGAATTATCTATGCCGACAAAATTTGCTGTTTTCACTTGAAGACATCAAGACTGTTAATAATAGCTGCGAAGTTTATTGCGTAACCAAACCGCGTTTCGTTAAGTCCACGAGTGGAAAATTGATTTCAGTTCTAAAACCATTCGAGCGCATTGCTCTCGATATAATGGGACCTAAACCGCCGTCTCCGTGAACTGGTAACTGTTTCTTACTTACCGCTACTGAAGAATACAGCAGATTCCCGTTTGCATTCACGATCACATCGACAACTGTCATTTCATGACTTCGTCATCTTCTCAGTGTTTTTGGTTATCCGTCTTTTAACCACAATGATCGAGGAAAATAGTTTAGTTCAAATGAGTTTCAGCAATTTTGCCAAAAAAACGGGATTGCTCAGTCACAAACTACGCCCTATCACACAGTACGGAATGGTCAGTGTGAAAGAATGAACGGAACAATTTGGAAGACCGTTTGTTGTCTTTTACATTCTCGCAAATTACCCGCCAGTCACTGGGAAAGTGTGATATGCGAAGCGTTCTCTGCGATTCGTACATTATTGTGCACGGCGACGAATCAAACCCCTCATGATAAGTTTTTCCAGTTCCAGCGGAGGGAAGGATTTGGCTATTACATTCCGGCGTGGATACGAGCAGGAGCCAATGCTCTGTTACGTAACTTTGTGCGAAATAAGTCTGAGCCATTAGTGACGTGAGTGAAAATTATTGGGACTGTCAGCCATAAAGTGGTATGTATTGAAAACGCAGATGGCCGCCGAAGCACTGTGTCAACCTCAGATCTGACGCCGACGACAGGTTGTAAGAACCTATTTATTGACTTTGAGCATGACGAATTTGCGAACCATATTGCAGAGAAAACACCTATTCAAGAAAATTCTATGATTCCAGTATCTGTCAACACAGTGCTTTCGCCCATTCCACCCTCTGTTCACGATGAGGTCATCGAACCGTCTTCTGATAGTCCAATCACCCGTCCAAGCCGCTCTGCCGAAGAAGCGACTCAGGGGAGTCACCTTCCAACTCACAAATTGCGGATTATCCTGTTAAACCGACTATGGTGCGCAGCCCTGAAGCCAAACTGTCTGGACGCCCATCTCGTCAGCGAAAGGCTCCTGGACACCTGAAGAACTATGTGGTAGTCTTCTGAGCAGAGAAGACTGTTGTGTGATTTCAGTTATATTTAAACCTTTCAGTTTTTGCCTTCACTTTGATTCATACTTTGTATGTTTTCAGATTGTTGTCTGAGTAAATCTTTGACGCTATCGTGTTTTCCTGAGAGTATATTATAGTGGTCTAATTATTCCTTTACCGAAATAGTAGTAGTAGTAGTAGTAGTAGTAGTAGTAGTAGTAGTAGTAGTAGTAGTAGTAGTAGTAGTAGTAGTAGTAGTAGTAGTAGTAGTAGTAGTAGTAGTAGTAGTAGTAGCCATTTCTGAATTTGGGCAATTTCTTCGCCCATTTTCAGAATGGCCCTGAAAAACCGCCTCCCAAATTAAGAAGACCATTTTAGGAAAAACTTCCGCCTCCCAAATTCAGAAGAGGGTTGCCCAAATTCGGAAATGGATTTTTTGACCAATTTCGGAATTGGCCCGGTGCCCATTTTCCTACTCCACTCCTACTACTCCTTGGAATTTGAGTAAGTGTTCTGGGGATGGTGGCCGAATCAAAAAATGGGCTCAAAAGTGTTGTGAAACTACGACAAAAAAAGACACTTCTCATTTTCAAGCCTTTCAAAAATTAAATGATAAAAATGCAATAATTCGAACAGAAATTTAACAAACGCGAAAAAAAAATTCGCCCAAATTAGGGTGGCAGTGCAGGTCAATTGGTAAACGTAACTGGCATAACTTTGACAAACAGCTCTAACAAACATGTCTTTCCTCCATTTAAATCGAGGCATTCGCCAGCAGTTGTGAGGCCAGGAAATGACTTCCAAGTGAATTTCAGTTTCACTTGTTATATTTCCTATTTTTTTGGCAAAAATCATTTCCACAAAAACATTTAAAAAATCCCCAGTGCGCCAATTTGCCCACTGGGGATTTTTTTGACCCCTTATCCCAAACCCCTCTCACGTACGACTTTTTGCGCAAATAAAAAAATCCAGGCATATTACGGAAAAACATTGCTCTAGGAAGAAAAAATACCTGGAGACACGAATTTCAAGGATTCTATGTATTCTGTCATCATGTGGGGTATAAATAGGCGTCCAATGAATATAAAATTTATCGTTTTGAACTCGCCCAATATAGGAGATTTTATAAAGACAATAAATTTTTACTTTCTTCTTCTAAACTTTTGCTCTGTGAAGCAAAATTACCTGGAGAAATTAATTATTTTCAAGTATTCTATGTATTCTGTCCAGTTGTTGGGTATAAATAGACACCCATTGTGTATTGAAATAATATTTTTGAACTTACCTAACAAAGGAAGTTACGTAAGACGTGCGCTTTTTCGTGCTTTTTTCTTCTAAACGTTTGATCTAGGAAGCAAAAATACCTGAAGAAGCAAAATATTTTCAAGTTTTCTATCTATTCTGTCACCCTGAGGGGTAAATCTGACCAATTCTAAGACAGACATATTAGCTGTGCGTAAAAATTTAATTGTTATTGTATATAAAATTGGGCGAAGATAACAAAAAAGACGGTTTTTGGCCGCTTTGACCATGAAAAGACTCTTTGAACGCCTAGCTCCAAAAATGACAAGATGCCTCTAGTACTTGTTTTGCTCAAGAGGTAACAATCATTGGCTCACATATTGCTTTATACATAACTCATTTTATTGTTCTTTAAAAAACTTTGCAGTCATATATATTACTCAAATTAAATGATGGCTTCAAGGGTACCTGAAATGGCATCAATCATAAAAGAAAAATCGAGTCAATTATGGCTTGGTAAATAGTGGCTGAGTCCGCCCACTTTTAAGAATGGTACAATAGAATTATATAACGTTTTGAAGGCTTCTTATGTAGACAATTGCGCGAGGATAAGAAACGGTTACTTTTTGACCGTTTAGGTGCGTTTACGCCTCCTGGAAACAGTTGTCACCTAGTTGAAAGTTCGATTTGTATATGATGTAAAGTTTTTCTACGAACTATCGCTCAAATGAATTGATATATAGTTCATTTTGAAGACAAGAATCGCTTTCTTGAACCAATAGCTAATTGGGATCTTAAGAGGGCGGTAAATATCAGTTTTTCTCAAAATTGTCATTTCTCGTGCTGAAGTCTAAAAACTTTTGTAAAAAGTAAAGATTTTGGATGTATAATGAATAACTCACGAAATGAAACACATATCGTTGAAAATCCCCTACGTTGTAGTTTGCGCGGATATATTTGTTTTAACCAAATTCGGCCTTGATGAATCATCAAATTTTAGGATTGATTACACAAGAGCAAAACGACATATTTTTGATTCACAAATTTGCAGTAAATCCGAAAAATTATCTAAAAGTGGCACCAATGGCTCCTACCTTTTTTCAACGAAAATTATAGACGCATGTGCTGCGATTATAAGAATGGCACTCATGGACCATTTAGGTAAGTTTAGGGTCTTAGAAAGCGGAGCGATATTGGAATGATTTTCTATACCCCAATTCAGAAAAACTGCTCTGATGCAATCAAAAGCTGTACATATTACCAAAAACATTTTTTAAGATTTTTTATACTCTAGCCTCATCCCTGTATAAATAAATAACTGACCGTTGCAAGAAACTAGGCTTAGAACGAATTAAGTCAGTGTCCGTGACCATTCAAAAATGAGATTCTCCAGGACTTCCTAGCAGAAAAATTGTTTCAATTTTCCCCTTTCTAGAACTAGTGGGTCTGTTTCTTTTAAAGTGCACTCCACTGTGTGACAACAGCAATCGAGGGACGTTTTCTATAAAAGTTAAATAAGTAATGCTTCGAAATGGCCGCAATTTTTCTGGCGCACGGTCTGACTTCGAAATCGACATCAACACAACTTCTTAAGAAAAAACTGTTACTGGAATTTTTGTAATAGCCGCATTTGTATGTGACATGTGACCAACAACTCGACTTGCAAATGAGTTGTTTTAAATGGAAATTCTCATTGGTTCCGAAGAAACACTAAAGTGGCCAAACTAAAAGAAACTTCCCGGGCCGAAATTCGGAACGTTTTTTTCTCAAAACCGATTAGATAATATAATCCAATACTGTGCATATGAATTTTTAGAACCAAAATTAGGCCACAAGCCAGTTTCAGTTATGCCGATTGCAAATTGTGAGAAAAAATTTAAAAAAGACCAAAATTTGCAACAAAAAATTTGAAATATTTTCGATCAATTTGAAAATGGTTCTATGAATTGTTTTTTTTTTCGGGGCTTTTTTGATTTTTGAGCTACAATTACGTTGATCTATCACTTTATGGCTTTTGTTTTGAACTTGAAACGCGTTTTCGTTTATTGTGGGGTATGCTAAATCCGCGGCTTCCGTGGACCAAATTCAGAAATTCTGTAATTGGTTTTGCCGTGGATTGTTCCTACTGAAGAAAACACAACGTTTTTTGTGTTGTTTTCAAAGTTGTGGCTAAAATTGCAACAGTCTGTTTTTGTGAGTTTCAATTTTCTTGTTACGTTAGCCTTTCAAGTTTTTGGCGATTACTAAAGTTACTCTTTTCAAAAAAATTTTTGAAAAATTTTGCAATGCAGTCCTTTTTTGAAGAACTGTTTGCTCTATATCGCTCTTTTATGTCAAACACTTTGAATTTTCTGGAATGCAAATGGCCATGATAGAAGACCTGCTAACCTCTAGTTACTTCCAAATTGCAAATTTTTGCAACAAAACTCAGTTTCACTTGTTAAATTGCCTATTTTTTTGGAAAAAATTATTTGCAAAAAAACATAAAAAAATCCCCAGTGCGCCAATTGGCCCACTGGGGATTTTTTTGACCCCTTATCTCAAACCCCTCTCACTTGCGTCTTTTTGCGCTAATAAAAATATCTAGGCATATTAAGGAAAAACCTTGCTCTAGGAAGAAAAAATACCTGGAGAAACGAATTTCAAGGATTCTTTGTGTTCTTTCATCCTGTGGGGTATCAATAGGCGTCCAATGAATATAAAATTTATGTTTTTCAATTTGCCCAATATAGGAGATTATATAAATACAATAAATGTGCACTTTCCTTCTCTAAAATTTTGCTCTATGAAGCAAAAATACCTGGAGAAATTAATTATTTTCAAGTATTCTATGTATTCTGTCCAGTTGTTGGGTATAAATAGACACCCAATGTGTATTAAAATAATATTTTTGAACTTACCTAACAAAGGAGGTTACGTAAGACGTGCGCTTTTTCGTGCTTTTTTCTTCTAAACTTTTGCTCTGTGAAGCAAAAATACCTGGAGAAATTAATTATTTTCAAGTATTCTATGTATTCTGTCCAGTTGTTGGGTATAAATAGACACCCAATTTGTATTAAAATATTATTTTTGAACTCCCCTAATAGAGGACGTTAGGTAAAACGAATAAATGTGCTTTTTTTTAAACGTTTGCTCTAGGAAGCGAAAACAC
The DNA here is from genome assembly GCF_964194025.1 of Convolutriloba macropyga. Taxonomy (NCBI): domain Eukaryota; kingdom Metazoa; phylum Xenacoelomorpha; order Acoela; family Convolutidae; genus Convolutriloba; species Convolutriloba macropyga. Next base: position 1,872,521 of record NC_134468.1, read on the forward strand.
CTGAAGAAATGAAATATTTTCAAGTTTTCTATCTATTCTGTCATCCTGAGGGATATTTCTGACTAATTTTCAGATAGACATTATTGCGCTATATAAAGTTTCGAAATTTGCAGTCGTATGTATTATTCTTTGTAAACGATTGCTTCAAGGGTACCTAAAGTGGCTTCAAAGATAAAAGAAAAATCGAAGCTATTATGATTTGGTAAACAGTGGCTGAGTCCGCCCCTTTTTAACTTTTTAAAAATGGTACAATAGCCCTATATAAAGTTTTGAAAAGCTCTTGTGTAGACAATTGCGCGAGGAAAAAGAAACGGGCACTTTTTGACCGTTTAGGTGCGTTTATGTCTCCTAGAAGCACTGGTCAGCGAGTTGAAATTTCGATTTGTATATGATGTAAAATTTCTCAACGAATATTCAATCAAGTGAATTGATATATAGTTCACTTTGAAGACAAGAATCCCTTTGTTGCAGCCATTATCTAATTGGGATTGTAAGAGGGCTGTAAGTATCACTTTTTCTCTAAATTGTCATTTTTCGTGCTGATTTCTAAAAAAATTTTTAAAAAGTCAAGATATTGGATGTTTAATGAATAACTAATCAAATGAAACACATATCGTTGCAAAGCTCCTACATTGTAGTTGACGTGGACATATTTGTTTGTGTCCAAATTTTGCCTAGAAGATCTCAAGTACAGGATTGATTAGAGAAAAGCAAATTGAAATATTTTTGATTCATAAATTTGCAGTAAATCCGAATACTTATATAAAAGCAGAACCAACGGTTCATGTTTTTTTTTCAATCCAATTTGCAGACAAATCTGCTAAGATTATAAAAATTACGCTTTTGGACCATTTAGTTACGTTTAGAGTACCTAGAGTATTTTTATTTAAGCGGATTCGAATTGGAATTATTTTCCATACCCAAATTCAGAAAAACTGCGCTGATGCAATCAAAAGCTCTAAATATCACCAAATACGTTTTTTTACAAATTTTTTCTACTTTAGTCTCATCCCGGTATAAATAAATACCTGATCGCTGCAAAAAACGAGGCTTAGAATAAATTAAGTCAGTGTCAGTGACAATTCAAAAATGAAAAATTCTAGGACTTCCTTGCAGAAAAATTGTTTCAATTTGCCCCCTTCTAGAACTTTTAGGTCTGTTTTTTTTAAGGAGACCTCCACTGTATTACAGCAGCAATCAAAAGCAGCTTTCTTTAAAAGTTAAATAACTGTTGCTTTGAAATGGCCTCAAGTTTTCTGATGAACGGTCTGATTTCGAAATTGACATCAACACAACTTCTTAAAAAAAAACTGTCACTGGCATTTTTTTATGGCCGCATTTGTCTCCGGCATGTGCCAAAAATCTTGACATTCAAATGAGTTGTTTCAGTGACAAAGTCTCATGGGTTCAGAAGAAATGCTGAAGTGGCCAGACTAAGGGAAACTTCCGCCTCCCAAATTTAGAACGCTTTATTTCAACCCTTTTTTTTCAAAATCAGTAAAATCATTTGTTTCAAAAGTTTCCATATGAATTTGTTGTACTAAAAGGAAGCCACATGCCAAATTTCAGGTTTCTATGATGATTTTTGCCAAATCACTTATTTTTGGATCCTTGGATTTTGCAGGTGAGGTCTACTAGTACAAACCTGAATCAAAAGCTGAAAAAACGGTCGTTTCTAAAAAGACTACGCACTATCTTGCAAATACCAAATACGCTTTAAAGTACTCCGACAGGACACATATCCAAAAGAACGTGCGATTTTGCGAAAGAACGTGTATTCACGGAGAAAATGCATTTTCTCGATTTCGCAGTTTTTGTGGTGTTTGGCCGCTTTTGGTACCCTACTCCGCTCGGTTCATAAATCCTCGAATATTCAATTTACAACCATCAATCATTTTGCTACGGATTGTGCGTGAGCCGTACTTTATTCTGAATGCAATTTGTTTGGAAAAATTGTGAGAAAAAGTTTAATAAAATACCAAAATTTGCAAAAAAAAAAAAGAAATTTTGAAAAATTTTCGATCAACTTAAAAATGGTCCTATGAACTGTTTTTTCGGGGCTTTTTTTGATTTTTGAGCTACAAATACGTTCACCTATCACTTTATGGCTTGTGTTTTGGACCCGGAACGCGTTTTCATTGTTTGCGGGGGTATGCTAAATCCGTGGTTTTGGTGGACCAAATTCAGAAATGCCGTAGTAGTAGTAGTAGTAGTAGTAGTAGTAGTAGTAGTAGTAGTAGTATTAATAGTAGTAGTAGTAGTAGTAGTAGTAGTAGTAGTAGTAGTAGTAGTAGCAGTAGTAGTAGTAGTAGTAGTAGTAGTAGTAGTAGTAGTAGTAGTAATAATAGGCTTTTGGAGTTCCAGGGGCATCTTTCATCCCGATTGAGTGTTCATTTGTTTGTACAGATCTGGTTGTATTCCGTAAGGGTTAATTGAGCCACACAGGCATAAGATTCTCCAAGTGCAAGATATTTTCTCGTTGTAACACTCAACAAAATATTGCCAATAGATGTTCGTCAGGGAGCTCTCTTTCAGCTTCTCATTGGTATACTGTGCATGTCGAGATAGGATATTGTAGAGATTACTGGCACGTTTGGCGAACTTCTCGTCGGATTTTCGTTTTCGGGTGCTAATCTAATCGCCAATCTAATGTGTTCAATTGGCAGTGAACTGCTAATTGCGATTTCTCAGGTGGTAGTTTACACCACCTTTTAAACCGCGCTTTCACTTTGGTTTGCATTTGGTTTTGGTATTTTTGTTGGTTTCTTTTGGTTCATTTTGAGTACTCGTCTAAAGGGTGATGGTAGGGAGATTGGTTTGAGTGGATTGCTTGGTTGTGGAATTTCTTGGGTCTTTGTTATGTTTTTGGGGAAGGATGGACAGGGCGTGGGTATGACAGGAAAAGAGTTTCAGAGGGAGTTTGAGAGGGAGAGGGAGTAGAGGAGAGAGTGACGGTTTAGAGTCGTTAGAGAAGAAGAAAGGAAGGTGCACCCGCAGCCAGTCCGGCAGCCAGTCCACCCTTTCAGAGGACCAACAGCCGGCTTGTGCACCGAGAATACGGTGAATTGTCATTTGTTTTGATATTTATAGTGTGAAAGAGAACGAGAGGCACCCTCAGTGCACCAACGACAGACTGACCTAGCTTTCAGAGGAAGAGCAGCCGGCTTGTGCACTGAGAGTACAAAGGCTTGTAGTTTATACCTCTCTTTGAGGCGGTTATTTTCGCCCTTGCGGGGTTGAGTCGTTGTTCCCAAGCGGGAACATAGTGTGGGACCAGTATCAAGGCCTCAGCATGATTCCCGCGATCATGCTGCCCTCCCTTACTCCTGTCCTGGAGTTAGGGTATGGGGCCAGTATCAAGTTCTCAGCATGATTCTCACGATCACGCTGCCCTCCCTTACTGTTACCCTGGAGTTAGATCAGCTTCAAGACCTTGACTGATTCCCATGATCAGTCTAGTCTCCCACACTGATCTTTTTTGATGCGAGGTCCATCAGTTCTTTACATATTAGGCATCCAGGCAAACATACATATATCTAATCACAAAAAATAGAGAAAAACCTAACCAGAGTTTAGCCCGGTCAGTGTGTTTTTTGAGATTTGCCCTAGTTTTGTTTTTATTCTTTTTCATTTTGAATCCCTTCGGCTAACGCCTGGAGTCATACAGCAAGACATCCGCATCCACCTGATTTGAATTTTGTCCTAATTTTGTTTGTTTTTATTCTTTTTCTCTTTGAATGACTTCAGCTAACGCTTCGAGTCATACCCCAAGACATCCTCAGTCAGTTTTGTTTTGAATTTTGTCCAAATTTTGTTTGTTTTTATTCTTTTTCACTTTGATTGGCTTCAGCTAAAGCCTCGAATCATACCCCAAGTCATTCGCATCCACCTTTGTTTTGAATTTTTGCAATTTTGTTTGTTTTTATTCTTTTTCACTTGAATGGCTTCAATTAACGCCTCGAGTCATACCCCAAGGCATCCGCATCCACCTTTGTTTTGAATTTGTCCAAATTTTGTTTGTTTTTTATTCTTTTTCACTTGAATGGCTTCAATTAACGCCTCGAGTCATACCCCAAGACATCCGCATCCACCTTTCTTTTGAATTTTGTCTAAATTTTGTTTGTTTTTATTCTTTTTTTTACTTTGTTTGTTTTTGTTCTTTTTCACTTTGAATGGCTTCAACTAACGCCTCGACGAGTCATACCCCAAGACATCCGCAACCCCCTTTGTTTTGAATTTTGCCCTAATTTTGTTTGTTTCTACTCTTTTTTCCATTTTGATGGCTTCAGCTAACGCCTCGAGTCATACCCCAAGACATCCGCATCCACCTTTGTTTTGGATTTTGCCCTAATTTTGTTTTTATCCTGTGTTTAACAGTTTTGCTTTAGTTTTTGGTTTTCCCTATCTGCTCTTTACTTTTTATTCTTTTATTATTTCCTTTATAGAATGTTTTGCAAAGGAGTTTGAAACATTTTGATCTGGTTCCAAGTTATTAAATGTTTTTCTGTTATGTTTTTAATTTCTTTGTTTCGTTTTTTAGCCCATGCAAGGTATTCCGAGCTTAATTTTTGGATTGCTTTGCTTACTATTTCTAAATTTCCTATTTGATTTAGTTCATCTACACTTGTCCACATTGGTAGGTTATATGTAAAACTTATGGCTTTATTTTGTTCTCTTTGTATCTTGTTGAGATCACTTTTCGTCACATTTGCCCAAGCTGCCTTTGCATACATGTATAGTGGTCTTACCATTGTTTTATAAAATTACATGATAATATTAGATTTTATGTTTTTTGATTTTAGGTGTCTTAGCAATTTTACTTCTTTGCTGACGTTGATGTCTTCTGACCCTCAACTTAGCCTAAGATGGTGTATATGGTTTTCACGCGTTGAGGAGTATTTTCTATTTGTCGCACCATCTTTCTAGGTGTTTAGTTCCAATTTGTAAGTGTTTAGTAGCTATTTCTTGTTTTTCATGTGTGTAGTATATTTCCATGTCATCTGCATATTGTGAAACTGATGTATCGTTACATTTTGGTATGCTTACATAAATATTGGACAATATTGGGCTGATTATGCTCCCTTGGGGGACCCCTGCTTCAGGTGTACAGCTTTTGGAAATCGCTTGGTTGTATTTTACATTTATTTTTCTGTTACTTAGGCAGCTGCTAGTCCATTTTGTGATCCACCATGGTGTGTTAATCTCAATTTGCTTATATAAGATACCTTCGTGCCATACTGAGTCAAAAGCTTGTTCTACATCTAAGAATGCAGCAGCTGTGGCACCTTTCCATTTAAATGTTGTTGTTGCTTTTTCTGTTAGCGTTAGAAGATTATCTGTTGTGCAACTGCCAGATTTGTAGGCACTTTGTTGATCATCGAACAGGTTTAGTTTTTCACAGTGGTTTACCAAGTGTTCGTTTACAATGCTGTCGCACAGTTTTCCAAGGCAAGATTTTAATGATAATGGTCTGTATCCTTTTAAAGTTTTGTGATCTTTTCCTACTTTTGTATCATTGTTACGGTTGAAAATTTCCATTGGGCTGGTACATGTCCTAATTGTAATGATGTTTGTATTGTTTGTGCTAGGTTTTCTAATGTTTCTAATGGTAATTGTTTTATCGTTTGATAGCTTATCCGTCATGTCCTGGTGCAATATTTTTACGATTTTCTAATATATTTTTGAGAGTTGAAGGTTTTACTTCTGTGTGTTTCCATTCATCTTCACTTAGTTTGATTGCCTTAAAGTTTGTTTCTGTTATTTTCAGTGTAACAATTTTCTCGTGGTCTTTTCCCTTATGTGTTTTTGATTCGTTTGTTTTCATTTTTGTTTTTAGTTTTTCAGCGAATGCATCTGCAGCTTCCTGATTATTCTTTGGTAATTCTTCGTTGTTTTTCTGATTTTGGTTGAGCAATATTTTTGCAGCTTTCCAGAAGTTATTACCTTTTTTTGCTTAGTTTAGTTTCTCAATTAGTTTCATTTGTTGTCTTGTTGTGTTTTCTTTACTTAATCTCTTTATTTCTTTCGTTAATATATTGATCTTGTTGCATATTGTTTGGTGTTGAGTTGTAATTCTTTCGTCGTTTCTTCTCAGTTTGTTCCTTTTTCTTTCTAACTTATGCTTTTCTCTTGTCAGTTTTTTGATTTGGTGGTTTGTGGCTTTGTGTTCGTTGACATATATGCTCTCTTTGTATGCAGCTTGAATTTTGTGTGTAATTTTTTCTAAGTTTTTTTTCTAAGTCTGTTTTGTTTGTTATATTTCTATCTAGGTCATCATAATTATGCAAGATGTAATTTTGTACTTTTGCAGGTTAACTTTTTTTGTGACTCGATTGGTTTGTCTATGTTATAGGGCTAACAGTTGGGTAGTGATCACTAGGACTTTCGTTGAAGACATAAAAATTATTGAATAAGGTTGTGAGTTTAGGGTTGGCTAGGTGTACATCTAGTGTTCCACCATCTTTGTGTGTGCAATCATAATTATTTATTATTATATAGTTTTCCTCATTAAGCCATTGTTCAATTAATTTTCCCGTTCTGTTAGTGGTTAGGTCATTGGCCCCAAACATTGGGTGTTTTTCATTAATATCACCAGTGATTAAGTGGGCTTCGTTTTTTGCTATTTTTGTGATTAGGTCCGTTCTTATTTCAAAATGTGGTGATACATAGATTTTTGTTACGCAGAGTCCAAGTACTTTTATTGTAATACTTTCTTGTGTGATTTTGCTCTCTGATTTATATGTTTTTGTATCTATAAATTTGTAATTTAATCGGTGTTTGATATAGATTGCTGATCCTAAGCGGCTGTGTTTAGTGTTTCCTGCTAGGGTATATCCTTCTAGCGTTGGCTGGTTTTTCTTGCCTAAGTTAGTTTCGTTCAGGCAAGCTATGTCAGCTTAGGTTTTTTCCAATATATTTAATATTTCTATTTTGTTTTTTTTAGTCCGCGACAGTTTAGTTGCGTGACCAAAAGTGTTTTTTGTGATTTTTGTTTTTCAATCATTTTGTTTTGTGTTTTAAACGGTTTTGATATTGAAGTTGTTTCAGGTTGTTGTTCGTTTTATTGCTGGATGTTCTGGTTTTTAGTTCTGTTTTCACTGAGTCTATTTAGTTTGTGTCTCATTTTCATCTAATCTAATGTTATTTTGATGTCTTTTAATATTTCACATAACACTTTTGTGACGTCCTCCATGATTGTTTTCCTAATATTTTCTCTCGTTTTTATTTTTATTTTTATTGTATTTTTTAGGTTTATATTTAACTGATCGATTTGACTCTGGAGATCGATTCTAAGTTGCTTCTTTGCAATTTTTGTTATTTGTTCAATTTTGTTTTCTAGTTCGGTAAAGTGACTCGATAGTTGTTCTTTAATTGTGTTTAGGCTTACATCTAGCGAACCTTTTGTGATTACAAAGCACGGAGTTTTTTTTCTCGGGTCTCGTTGGTTAGTAAGTTTGATCATGGCGTTGGTAAAAGTAGCTAGTCGAGGTCTCTCTTCCTCAAAATTAATGTAAACAATTCGTTGGTTATTAGTGTTTACTTTTGTTACGGATTTTTTTTTCGGGTGCCGTTCACTGCTATTTCTTTACGCTGAGCCTGCCTGGTTGACTCATTTTCAGTCATATTCAGAAATGCTGAGGGTTTAATATCAACCCTGCCGTTAAGAATCATTTGCATGTAAAGTACTTCATGCAATTCAAAGTAAAGGGATACTGGTAGGAGATTGCAGCGAAGTAGCCTGTCTTTGTAGTTGTCATTGTACCCGTAGAACCAAACTGTAGCGTGCTTTTAGACTTTTTCTAACTTTTTCAGAGAGCTGATGCTGGGATAAGGGGGTTGAGAGCGGAACGTGAGGGTTGGCATGACATAACCTGTGTGTGCATGGATTTTGAGCTGAGTGTTACAATGTGCCGAGACATTCCTTCTGATTTTATGTAGGGCTCTTAGAGATTTTTTCGATCTAGTAGTGCAGTTTTCAGTCCAGCTCAATGAGTTACTTACTAGGAGACCCAGGTCCCTTTGTAAACAAGATCTGGTAACTTCTTGAATTTGTAGTGTAGCAGTCATTTCACCTTTGATTACAACCAGTCTATATTTTTTGGCATTTAATTTCATGTACACCACGATTCTGGTTTTTTCGTGCCTTCATCAACTTCTTCTTGATTTCAGAAGAGGACTTTGTAGCCATCTGCGTAGCCAAAACACTCTTGAAAAGAATCTGGTAAGTCATTTATATACATGAGAAACAGTAGGGGACCGAGTATGGAACCCTGACGGACTCCACTCGTTACTCGGAGCAACGACGACACTGTGTTGTTTAGTTTGAGAGATTGGACACGACCCGACAAATAGCAAATAGCTGTTGATTAGTTTCAGCAATTTTGCACCTATACCGAAGTTTCTCACTTTTCTTATGAGAAGATTGTGCGGAACTGTGTCAAATGCCTTAGAGAAATCAAGATAATGGACACTCAAGTTTTCCAATTCTTTGTCGTCGTTGTACTGATGGAATCTGTCAAGGAAAATTAAAAGTTGTAATACTAGGGCAAACGAATATGAAAGATCTACATTTTGCAAATATTAACACCCTAAATGCAGAAAAAATTCTTCAAAAGAATAAATCTTTCCAAAAATCAGAAAAACCCCAGCAAAAAATTAGGCATTGAAAATTCTCATCAATGAGAAAGCGGCATATTCTATAGATTTGGTTTTGCAGAAGGAACATCATGGCGGCTAAACGCACCTCACTGGAAAAATTATTTGGATCTAACCAAAGAAAAATGCAGAGTTTGAGTTGCTTTTAGCTTTGGATGGGGTCCTGCAAACCTGCCATCAACAATCTTATATTGAGAAAAAACGCCTTCAACTGCCTCAACCGTAACTTGGTAGTTGAAAATATCCAGAGAATTTGAGAATTTGCACCCGCTTTGAGTTTTGTTGTTAAAAACTCATTTTCAGCAGAGATCTCAATGAATTTGAAAAATTTCAAAAAAAAGTATTGATATGGATTACCGGAAAGAGAGAACTGAACTATCTCAACCAAATGAGACTGTTGAATATTCTTCCAGTGCCCATGTTTGTTCAACTGTCTGACGTATTGCAAATTGTGACGATTGTAAAAGATGATAACAGCGATCTGGTTCTGCCAGAGATTCTGGACGAATAGAGTCAACTGCACAAGATTTTCAAATTGCCGAAGAGACGAACAGAGAGAGCAAGAAACAAAACCGTGTTTAGAACGTGCCGAGTCATCAATCGATTAGCCAAATACACAGAGGTTCGCCAGTCTACAGGACTAAAAATTCGCATTCTCGAGACCATGTGGAGAATTGTCAATGAAACATTTTGTGAAACAAGTATCTGGAGGCGGAAAATCGGCTGCAACTGCTCAACGTGTAGAGTCAACCGGACAATGATTTAATTTAGACGACAGGGACCAGGGCTACAAAGTCGTGGCTTAAAATCCCCAATAACAACAACAACAACAACAACAACAACAACAACAACAACAACAACAACAACAACAATAGCCACGTCGGATATATATATATATATGTCGAAGGTAAAACGCTGCAGCCTCCAGATGGCGCAACTCAAGCGGACCCAATTGCTATGGCTATGTATGGAGTTGTTGTTGTTGTTGTTGTTGTTGTTGTTGTTATTGTTGTTGTTGTTGTTGTTGTTGTTGTTGTTGTTGTTGTTGTTGTTGTTGTTGTTGTTGTTGGGGATTTTCAGGTTGTCCTGAGGGGATTTCTCCCTGTTGATGGATTAGATTCTTGACCACTGACTTCGGCACAGATGGCAATCACATGCCAGCTGTCAAGAACACCCGTTTTTGCTCTGAAAAGTTGTTTTGTCGATTTTTCATAAGCTTTACAATTCGGGTTTTTAGACCCATCGGATTTAAGAAATCCACTTCATTTCCTATAATATTGACAGTCCGGCTCATTCGGTAGAAAAATTCGTGTCGTGTTCTTTCGATTCTGACATTTTTAGGTTTTAGAATGGATTTTTTTCTTTTCTGCGTCACGCGGAAGTGGAAGGGGGCACAAATAGAACTTTTGTTCCAGTAAACTCGAAAAGAAAAGTAGAGTGTTCAGTTTCAGATATATAGAGAGAGGCAGTAGTTCCACTCGTAACAAAAGTTCTTCGTAGTTAAGCCGTTTTCACTTGAAGACATCAAGACTGTTAATAATACCTGCGAAGTTTATTACGTAGCCAAACCGCGTTTCATTAAGTCCACGATTTTTTGAGCGCCTTGCTCTCGATATAATGGGACTTAAACCGCCGTCTCCGGGCACTGGTAACTGTTTCTTACTTACCGTTACTGACAAATACAGCAGATTTTCGTTTGCCTTCACGCTTCGATCGATCACATTGACAACTGTAATTTCACGCCTTCGTCATCTTCTCAGCGTTTTTGGTTATCCGTCTTTTATCCACACTGATCGAGTAAAACAGTTTAGCTCAAATGAGTTTCAGCAATTTTGCCAAGAAAACGGGATTGCTCATTCACAATCTACGCCCTATCACCCAGTAGGGAATGGTCTGTGTGAAAGAATGAACGGAACGATTTGGAAGGCCGTTTGTTGTCTTTTAGAATTTTGCAAATTACCCGCCAGTCACTGGGAAAGTGTGTTATGCGAAGCATTCTCTGCTATTCGTACATTATTGTGCACGGCGGCGAATAAACCCCCTCATGATAGATTGTTCCAGTTCCAGCGGAAGGAAGGATTTAACTACTACATGCCGGCGTGGATACGAGCAGGAGCCAATGCTCTGTTACGTATCTTTGTGCGAAAAAAATGTGAGCCATTAGTGACGTAAGTGAAAATTTTTGGGATTGTCAGCCATAAAGTGGTATGTATTGAAAACGCAGATGGCCGCCGAAGCACTGTGTCAACCTCAGATCTGGCGCCGACGTCAAATTATAAGAACCCATTTATTGACTTTAAACATGACGAATCCGAGAACCATATTGCAGAGAAGCCACTTATTCAAGAAAATTCTATGATTCCGCTATCTGTCAACACAGAGCTTTCGCCCATTCAATCCTCTGTTCACGATGAGGTCATCGAACCGTCTTCTGATAGTCCAATCACCCGTCCAAGCCGCTCTGCCGAAGAAGCGACTCAGGGGAGTCACCTTTCCAACTCACAAATCGCGGATTATCCTGTTAAACCGACTATGGTGCGCAGCCCTGAAGCCAAACTGTCTGGACGCCCATCTCCTCAGCGAAAGGCTCCTGGACACCTGAGGAATTATGTGGTAGTCTTCTGAGCAGAGGAGACTTGTGTGATTTCAGTTATATATAAACCTTTCAGTTTATGCCTTCATTTTGATTCACA
>NC_134468.1:1886368-1888868 GCF_964194025.1 Convolutriloba macropyga
CCGAAGCACTGTGTCAACCTCAGATCTGGCGCCGACGTCAAATTATAAGAACCCATTTATTGACTTTAAACATGACGAATCCGAGAACCATATTGCAGAGAAACCACTTATTCAAGAAAATTCTGTGATTCCGCTATCTGTCAACACAGAGCTTTCGCCCATTCAATCCTCTGTTCACGATGAGGTCATCGAACCGTCTTCTGATAGTCCAATCACCCGTCCAAGCCGCTCTGCCGAAGAAGCGACTCAGGGGAGTCACCTTTCCAACTCACAAATCGCGGATTATCCTGTTAAACCGACTATGGTGCGCAGCCCTGAAGCCAAACTGTATGGACGCCCATCTCCTCAGCGAAAGGCTCCTGGACACCTGAGGAACTATGTGGTAGTCTTCTGAGCAGAGGAGACTTGTGTGATTTCAGTTATATATAAACCTTTCAGTTTATGCCTTCATTTTGATTCACACTTTGTATGTTTTCAGATTGTTGTCTGAGTAAATCTTTGACGCTAACGCGTTTTCCCGAGAGTATATTATAGTGGTCTAATTATTCCTTTACCGGAATAGTAGTAGTAGTCGTAGTAGTAGTAGTAGTAGTAGTAGTAGTAGTAGTAGTAGTAGTAGTAGTAGTAGTAGTAGTAGTAGTAGTAGTAGTAGTAGTAGTAGTAGTAGTAGTAGTAGTAGTAGTAGATAAATGTTGGTCGACGGAAGTTCTGCCCGATGACTGGAAGGTAGCAGAAATTGTCCCATTATACAAGAGTAAAGGAAAGAGGTCAGAGTGTTCGAACCACCGAGGGATCTCTCTATTGTCAGTACCAGGCAAAGTGTTCGCTTCCGTTACTCTCAATCGATGCAAAGATTCAGTGGATCGCGTCTTAAGGGAAGAGCAGTGCGGCTTCAGAAAAAGCAGAGGATGCGCCGATCAACTCTTTGCCCTGCGTCAAATAATAGAGAAATCAATGGCGTTTCAATTGGATATTAGCTTTTGTTTCATAGACTTTCGAGCGGCATTCGATTCTGTCGATCGTGAGCACCAGATAATGAAACACTATGGTCTGCCGCAAAAAGTGATAAACATCATAAGAAACAGCTATGATGGATTCAAATGTCGAGTCAAAGCCGAAGGTGAGAAGGGACGCTTATTTGATGTCAGAACAGGCGTTAGGCAGGGTGATGTGTGGTCCCCAATCCTATTCGGCCTTGTCATCAACTACATTTTAGCTAACTCGGTGCATGGAGGATTAGACATTGGGAGATTGGTGGCTGACTTAGATTTTGCTGATGATGTTGCTCTCGTGGGGGTCTCAGACAGTGAGGTGCAAGAAAACCTACATCGAATCGAGGCCCTAGCGGAAGCCGCTGGTCTGAAGATTAATGTGGCCAAAACAAAGAATATGGGCGTAAAATGCGACAGCCCAAATGTTGTTGCAGTGCCTAGTATCCAACAGAACGTGGAGATACTCACTGGAACACATAAAGGCAAACTAGGACTCCTGGCAGAGACATCTAGCCAGTCACGACTAACCATCGGCACGGAGGTGCTGCTGGGAACGAAAAAGAAAGCGGGCTGGTTCGAAACACAAGATGGCCGGAAGCTCAGATTGAAAAGCTTAGCGGAGGCTAAGCCAGCGTTGGTAGCTTCACAACAACAATCTGCAGTAGCGGATTTAGAGTCGCTAGAAAATGAGAGTGGGTCAGCGGTGGCTGATCAAGAGTCTTTAAGATGTCAGAACTGTCAGCGGCAATTCAGTACAGTTACCGGACGCAAAGTGCACCAAACAAGATTCTGCAAAGCCGGTTTGTCAAAGAATGTCGTCGACAAGTCAAAGTTCGAGCAACTAGAGGCGAGCCTCACCTGTGACAAGTGTGAAAGGAAGTTCAAAACAGTCAATGGCCGAAAAGTTCACCAATCGAGATACTGTGGCAAACCTAAAGCAGCTGCCACACGCGTGTTTTCCTGCAAAGTACAAGATGTTCTCGGAAACGAATTTGAAAACATAGAAGCGTTCAAGTATCTCGGATCATATGTCAGCCTCAAGCATGGAGACCTGCAGGAAGTCAATTGCAAACTTGCAGAAGGTAGACAACGGTTTGCTAACTTCCAAAATCTCTGGAAGAGCAAGCAGCTCAGCGTGCACCTCAAGTGCAATTTGTACAAAGCACTCGTTTTATCAGCCGTGCTGTACAGCTCAGAGACTTGGACTCTTTCGAAATTAATGGAGAGAAAACTTGAGAGCTTCCACTGTGGTTGTCTTCGGAGAATTCTACGTGTGTCATATCTGGAGAAAGCAACGAACGATGAAATTATGTCAAGATCGCGAATGCCCCAACTATCCACGATGATCATGCTCAAACGGATAAAATGGTACGGTCACATCCAGAGAATGGAACCAGGAAGATTAGCCCGCAGTGCCTTCGATTGGGACCCGCCCGATCAATACGCCCATGCCAGACGCGCTCCTGGGGGGCAACGGAAAACGTGGATGAGTCAAATCGAAGGAGACT
>NC_134468.1:1891368-2005238 GCF_964194025.1 Convolutriloba macropyga
GAAAAACCCCAGCAAAAAATTAGGCATTGCAACTTCTCATCAGTGAGAAAGCGGCATATTCTCTAGATTTGGTTTTGCAGAAGGAGCATCGTGGTGGCTAAACGCACCTCACTGGAAAAATTATTTGGATCTAACCAAAGAAAAATGCAGAGATTGAGTTGCTCTTAGCTTTGGATGGGATCCTGCAAACCTGCCATCAACAATCTTATTTTTAGAAAAAACGCTTTCAACTGCCTCAACCGTATTGGTAGTTGAAAATATCCAAAGAATTTGAGAATTTGCACCCGCTTTGAGTTTTGTTGTTAAAAACTCATTTTCAGCAGAGATCTCAATGAATTTGAAAGATTTCAAAAAAAGGTATTGATATGGGTTACCGGAAAGAGAGAACTGAACTATCTCAACCAACTGAGACTGTTGAATATTCTTCCAGTGCCCACGTTTGTTCAACTGTCTGACGTATTGCAAATTACGACGATTGTAAAAGATGATAACAGCGATCTGGTTCTGCCAGAGATTCTGGACGAATAGAGTCAACTGCACGAGATTTTCAAATTGCCGAAGAGACGAACAGAGAGAGCAAGAAACGAAATCGTGTTTAGAACGTGCCGAGTCATCAATCAATTAGCCAAGTACACAGAGGTTCGCCAGTCTACAGGACTAAAAATACGCATTCTCGAGACCATGTGGAGAGTTGTCAATGGAACATTTTGTGAAACAAGTATCTGCAGGCGGAAAATCGGCTGCAACTACTCAACGTGTAGAATCAACCGGACAATGATTTAGTTTAGACGACAGGGACCAGGTCTACAAAGTCGTGGCTTAAAATCCCCAACAACAACAACCACAACACCAACAGCAACAACAACAACAACAACAACAACAACAACAACAACAATAGCCACGTCGGATACATATGTCGAAGGTAAAACGCTGCAGCCTCCAGAGGGCGCAACTCAAGCGGACCCAATTGCTATGGCTAGGTATGGAGTTGTTTGTGTTGTTGTTGTTGTTGTTGTTGTTGTTGTTGTTGTTGTTGTTGGGGATTTTCAGGTTGTCCTGAGGGGATTTCTCCCTGTTGATGGATTAGAATCTTGACCACTGATCTCGGCACAGATGGCAATCACATGCCAGCTGTCAAGAACACCCGTTTTTGCTCTGAAAAGTTGTTTTGACGATTTTTCATAAGCTTTACAATTCGGGTTTTTAGACCAATCGGACTTAAGAAATCCACTTCATTTCCTATAATACTGACCGTCCGGCTCATTCGTTAAAAAAATTCATGTCGTACTCTTTCGGTTCTGATTGTTTGAGGTTGAAGAATAGATTTTTTTTGCTTTTCTGCGTCACGCGGAAGTGGAATGGGGTACAAATAGAACTTCTGTTCCAGTAAACTCGAAAAAAATGTAGAGTGTTCAGTTTCAGATATAAAGAGAGAGGCAATAGTTCCACTCGTAAAAAAAGATCTTCGTCGTTAGGTTTGAATCTTTTCGTTATCCACTTCAGTAATCTCTTTCAAAACCTATCTAGTTTTTGCAAGTCCAATCGAGACAAGTGAATGAACTGGGCTCCATACGTCAAAATCGGCAGTAGCAGCGATTTGTAGAGACATATCTTGACATTCTCGTTCACTTTTTTTGACAGATTTTGCTTCAAACACAAAAGTACTTCTTTGGTTTTTTTTAATCGATTTTCCAAATGCTCACCTCACACCATGTTAGTGGAGTATTGGCAACCACACCAAGGTCTGTAGCCGAGTTCAATGACTCTAGAAGGTCTTCGGCAGCTCTGGGTATACGTCCTTTAATGACTAATTGAGAACACTTATTTGGGCCCATCTTGTTTTTTTCCACCCATCGTGCACCTTGTTCGAGGTCAGATTGAATCTCTGTCTCAAGTTTGCCGTGCGCCAAGAGTTTGAAATCATCCGCAAACAGAAAAGGATCGCCCATCTTGGCGACAGCTGCAGAAAATGCAGAACATTAGAGGCCACAAGAGAGAACCTCGGGGAACACCAGTTGTTATATCTGATGTTTTGGAGGACACATTTTCTTCTCACACGAACTGCCTGCGTCCATCAAGGTAGTTCGCCAGCACTTTTAACAGACAACAATAGCAACACAGGTCTGTAATTGCTGACTTGGCTCTTATGTTCATTCTTGAAGATCGGTGAAACTGACGCCACTTTCCATTGTTTTGGTATCTTTCGTAACCTCTTTATGTTCTTGAAAACTTTTTGGAGAATGTCGCTTGTTTGATCCGCTGTCTGCTTGAAAAAGATTGTTGGTAAATCATCTGGCCCACGAGTCTTGGTAATGTCAAGTGAGAGAAGGAGCTCTGCATTTTTACTTCGTGAAACGGAGAATTTTGTCAAAACTGGACTCTCGCATCCTATTTCCTTAAAGTTGATCTTTCTTTTTGGAAAACAGACCGAAAGGAAGAATTCATTTAAAAGATCGGCTTTCTGTTGGCTATCCCAACATGTTCTTCCACCCCAATTCTTCAGGTAAGGTTGAAGATCCTCCCCTTGTTCAGGCTTTTGCAGAATACGCACTTGTCGCAAAAATTGTACGCAGACGCCTTCAGCGCAGTAGGACGTTTGAAGGACTTAATCTTGTTCTTCAAACAACTCACTGAACTTGGTAGCTATTTTGGCTACAGCGTGAACGCCTCGAACTGTCAATTAATGTTATAAGAGGCTTCAAAGATCAAATCTCTCAGGTTGTTTGAGGGGACTGCAGTTTAAATCATTGACGGCTGCCGCATTCTAGGATCTGTAATAGGCAACGAGAAAACCTATGACACCCTTTAGGTAAACACAGCTGGAAAGTAAGCCAATTTAATGAAAATATTAGGCAAGTAGCAAATACATTCCCTCAAAACGCTTACGCATGCCTCGCAGGAGGCGTGCAACATAAACTAAATTTCGTGTCCAGGACAAACCCAAACTCACGGAATATCTTCACAGATGCAGATGCAAACCTCCAAACGCAAGTCCTACTGTCGTTCTTTGACTCTACAGTGTCTCAAATGACACAACGATTGTATTCGCCACCAACCCGTTAGGGCGGACTTAACGTCAGGGAGCCAATAGATTACAAATGTAGCACGTTGCTTTGCTGACCGCATGCGCTCCTCTTGAAGATGAAGATCGAGCAAATGCTCGTCTCACCAAAGAACGCATGACGCACGACCAGCGAACAGAACGCCTGAATACTATTTGATCGCGTCACAAAGATCTTAGGAAAACCTTCAGACCGAGCAACGCCACGTAATAGAAATGGCTTCGGAAAAAAGGAGCTTAGACTTGGATCACAGCTCTAAATTAAAAGTGACGGTTTTACAATAACGAAGTCCGAATTTAGAGACGGGATTTGCATTAGATATAACATTGATACCAAAAATACGCCCATTAAGTGTCCATGTGGTGAAAAGTTTACACATTTATATGCTCTCCACTGTGCGACACCCATGAGACACAAGAAGTTCCGAGACATCTTTGCAAAAATCATGCATGACGTTTGCTATTATGTCGAAGTTGAGCCGACTCTTCAATTGCTTCAAGGCAAGTCCTTTATACACAAAACTACTAGAACCAATGAAAACTCGCAACTAGACATTAAAGTAAATGGCCTATTCGGGTCCAGATCATTTCATCGACGTGAAAATCTTCAACCCACTTGGCAAGTCATGCCCGATAAACTACGTAGAAGCGAAGAAGTATTATGAGTCGTATAACTGTCTGAAGTATGAGCAAGGAATTCTTGACGCCGAGAATAGTAACTTTGTTCCACTCGTGTTTTCCGGCATGGAGGCGCAGGACCGTCCGCAACGCCCACTATAAAACAACTAGCAAGAGAAATGCTGAAAAGAAAGGTGAATCATATTTGGACGCAATAACGTACATATCCACGAGAATAAGTTTTGCTCTTCTGCGAAGCGCCATCAAATGCATCAGACAGTACCGTGGTTCCAAACGGCAGGCCCATATTGATTGTTTTTGCAGTGCAATAGTGCGAGAGGGGAGACTAGATTCATTACAAGTTAGCTTTTATAGAAATTCAATTTTTTTGACGCAGCTCGAAAGTTTTTGTAGTGGCTTGTCTTTAAAATTTATATACGAGGCAGTGATGTCTAACAGTGGGGGATCACTACTCATCCATTGGATTTCCCTGCGTGGCTTAAAAGCAAACCCCCTTTGTTTTTTATTGAAAAATTGATGTAGCGTACGCTTTTAAATGACCAAAACGTGGATATGTGCGAATTATAGAGCCCAGGGTACGATTCAATTTGTCAATACACTTTCAGGGCTTAGTTTGAAAGTTTGAACCTACAGATTTTTGTCCTTGCAGGACACTAAGTTTTGGACAAAAAATTAGACTTTCACTTCTTGAACCACACCGCTAATAATAGTCGACTCTTTCGCTCTCAGAGAGAGAGAGAGAGAGAGAGAGAGAGAGAGAGAGAGAGAGAGAGGGAGAGAGAAACACTTTTTGTTGTTTTTTTATTCTTGTATATCTTAAAAAATTTTCTTTCACTTATTTGCACAACTTTGCTCTGAGCTTCGGTTTCAAACGAAATTCAACAATTTCCTACCCTCCCACTAGGACCTTGTGTCCCACACTTGGGCGAAAGCGCCCTCGCGTCAATGCACTAAGTGCCGCGGGCTAATAAAATCAATGACATCAGTAACTCTTTTGCCAACCTGCTCAGTGAGATTTGCGTTGCTGTTGATCTAGAGCCCTGTCTGCAAGTTTGCAACGCGAAAGCTGTGCAAACAAAATAACACACTGATATGGACAATCGACCAGAAGTCGAAGCCAATATATTGTTCGAATCAAACTTCAGTTGATTATTGTTCAAATTGCAAACGTTTAATCAGTATACCACGAGTTTTCCGATAAGCATGCTGGTTTCCTATCAAGAAGCTGAAAATGAGCAAAAGCTAATATTAGTTGACAAGGCTACCTTGTGACTGCTATTATTCCCATGTACAGAAATTACTCCGTCCGCGTCAGAGGCCGGAGTTTGGCTACCATTATCTGCGATAACAAAGAAGATTCGTATTCGGACGTGATCAAATGATTCAAAACAAAATTATGTTTTACACTTTTTGGTAGCAACATACTTTGCTTCCGTGACACGCGCTCTTTGTGTCGGCGCTCTGCAGTGGAGGCGACAGCTGTTATCCAAATCTGTCTGTGTTTTTATTGCAAATGTTCACAATCATATCTTTTATCAAAATCTTTTATTCTTTATGCTGCATTTCTTCTTTCTCCCCTCCGCTTTTTATCCTTTTTTACGAATCTCATCTTTCCAGTCTGCGAACGGTCAATTCCAAAATATCTGTTTACTTGCATGCCTCAAAAACGTACCCTATTTCAGCATGACTCCAAAAGTTAAAAGTGAGAAAGCACATGCGCTAACTTCGAGCTAATTTCACACATCCACATCAAGCTTTGGCGGGTAATTTACACTATTTATATAAGTTGATTTACTACGTATATTTGCCACACATAATCAAACAACACTGAATTGATACTCAAAACAGCTGCGTATTCTGCGTGCCCCTCTAACCTCACCAATAGGTTATGGGCCCAGAAAACTGACAAGTGAAACAAGACAAGAGAAGGGGTGGCCTGCCTGTTTGACAGAGTGACAAAGAAAGAGAAAGAGAGTGTCCTGGTCAATCAGAGACAAAGAAAAAGAGAAGGAGAGAAAGAGGGAGAACGATAAAGACACAAGAGAGAGAGAGAGAAGACAAGAGAGAGAGAGAAGACAAGAGAGAGAGAGAGAGAGAGAGAGAGAGAGAGAGAGAGGGAGAGAGAAACACTTTTTGTTGTTTTTTTATTCTTGTATATCTTAAAAAATTTTCTTTCACTTATTTGCACAACTTTGCTCTGAGCTTCGGTTTCAAACGAAATTCAACAATTTCCTACCCTCCCACTAGGACCTTGTGTCCCACACTTGGGCGAAAGCGCCCTCGCGTCAATGCACTAAGTGCCGCGGGCTAATAAAATCAATGACATCAGTAACTCTTTTGCCAACCTGCTCAGTGAGATTTGCGTTGCTGTTGATCTAGAGCCCTGTCTGCAAGTTTGCAACGCGAAAGCTGTGCAAACAAAATAACACACTGATATGGACAATCGACCAGAAGTCGAAGCCAATATATTGTTCGAATCAAACTTCAGTTGATTATTGTTCAAATTGCAAACGTTTAATCAGTATACCACGAGTTTTCCGATAAGCATGCTGGTTTCCTATCAAGAAGCTGAAAATGAGCAAAAGCTAATATTAGTTGACAAGGCTACCTTGTGACTGCTATTATTCCCATGTACAGAAATTACTCCGTCCGCGTCAGAGGCCGGAGTTTGGCTACCATTATCTGCGATAACAAAGAAGATTCGTATTCGGACGTGATCAAATGATTCAAAACAAAATTATGTTTTACACTTTTTGGTAGCAACATACTTTGCTTCCGTGACACGCGCTCTTTGTGTCGGCGCTCTGCAGTGGAGGCGACAGCTGTTATCCAAATCTGTCTGTGTTTTTATTGCAAATGTTCACAATCATATCTTTTATCAAAATCTTTTATTCTTTATGCTGCATTTCTTCTTTCTCCCCTCCGCTTTTTATCCTTTTTTACGAATCTCATCTTTCCAGTCTGCGAACGGTCAATTCCAAAATATCTGTTTACTTGCATGCCTCAAAAACGTACGCTATTTCAGCATGACTCCAAAAGTTAAAAGTGAGAAAGCACATGCGCTAACTTCGAGCTAATTTCACACATCCACATCAAGCTTTGGCGGGTAATTTACACTATTTATATAAGTTGATTTACTACGTATATTTGCCACACATAATCAAACAACACTGAATTGATACTCAAAACAGCTGCGTATTCTGCGTGCCCCTCTAACCTCACCAATAGGTTATGGGCCCAGAAAACTGACAAGTGAAACAAGACAAGAGAAGGGGTGGCCTGCCTGTTTGACAGAGTGACAAAGAAAGAGAAAGAGAGTGTCCTGGTCAATCAGAGACAAAGAAAAAGAGAAGGAGAGAAAGAGGGAGAACGATAAAGACACAAGAGAGAGAGAGAGAAGACAAGAGAGAGAGAGAAGACAAGAGAGAGAGAGAGAGAGAGAGAGAGAGAGAGAGAGAAAGAAAGAGAGAGAGAGAGAGAAAGAGAGAGAGAGAGAGAATATAGTGTGTGAGAGAGAGAGAGAGTTAAACTTTGAAACTGTTGATTGAATGAATTAATTTTATGGTTGATATTTATAAAGTTAAAGATTCTAGCGCGCGTCAAAGCTTGATTACGGGTGTGTGAAAACCACTCATGATTTAACAAAAAGGTAAATTGAAACAAGAAAGGTCGATTAAAAGAGTCCGTTTATTAAAAAGTGTAAATCGATCTGTAAAACAGATTGAAGTTGTAAAAACGATTTTGGTCAGAGTCCCTGCAGGGCATGTAACATTGTGTACACCATTTGAAACATATGAAATCCTGCAATATGGTTGAATATCGTAAGAGCATAGTAAAACTTGATGCATAGAAAGCTTGCTTGAAGAATTTTGCGAAAGTTGGCCCATGCGTAAGAGAAAAGTTTAAGCTAGTGTTTGAGAAATTATCTGGAGGATCCGTCTTCATCGTACTTAGTCGCAGTGGGGGAATCAGTGGCTATATTGGTCAATGTCCACTCCAACTTTGTCGAGGATACTACATTCTCAAACAAAATGGGTCATCTTTTATACTAAGTAGACAGATTTTCTCATATAGCTTTCGAAAGGCACTGCTTTCTAAATAAACTTAACCTCGTATATTGACGAATTTTTGCAGACTCTGCTTTGTTATTAAAAAGTTTTAAGTAAAGGTCGGAAGTTTTCGTAAAGACTGTCTGGTGGTCAATAGTTTTACTTTTAAAAGACGTTTATACTTTGTGCGTTTCCAAAATCTAAGTTACTTTTGCTTTAAAATTAAATAGTTTTGTCGAAAGGAAAATAGAAAACTTGTTTAGGTCTGAAAAAGAAAGACCTGTTTGGTGTTCTTTAATTTAGTGGTTTTAGATGTTTGTTCGATAGAGTGTACGGATGGATTTAAACTTTAATTTTACTTTCTTGACCGTTTAAGCTTTATTTTCAAAATTTTAACACACAATAATAGCACCTTTTTTTAAACATGAATAGCAAAACAATTGATAAACTTTTCTTTAGCGGTAAAGAAGAAGACTTTGTCTATTTTTCCGAACAGTTTGAGGCGCGAATGTATGTTTTAAAATTGAATAAAATTCTTGACGGCACTGTAGGATATAGGGAGTTTATACCTACGCTGAGGGGACGACCTTCACAGGAGCAAATTGATGCGGCCGATAGAAACGGAAAAGAGATTTTTGACGAAAAACAGATGGCGATTTGGTATGAACTTGTTCAGTGCCTCGATAAGAAGTCAGTTTTATTTTTGCGACCATATAGGGGAAAAAGATCTGAAGCTTGGAGCGTGTTGTGTAAGAGGTTTAAAAGTTTTGAGAGGCCGCGTTTACAAAAACTAATATCTGATTTAACCAATTTGAGAAAATACAGTAACGAAAGCATAGTAGACTATATTACTAGAGCCGAGGACATGCAGTTAAACCTTTCCGAAGTCGATGAGTCAATAAGTGAAAAAATGTTTGTCTCAATACTTTTGAAGGGACTTCCTCGTGAATTTGAAAGTTTTTGTACTCTGGTAAAATATGGTCAAGATAAAACCTTGGATGAAATTAAACGTGATTTGATAAATTTTGAAAGTGAGAAACGCAACGACAGAAATACAGACAAATCAGAATCCGTTTTCTTTACAAATGATCGAACTTGTTTCAATTGTCACAAGAAGGGGCATATTGCAAAATTTTGTCGTGTACAACGATCGGGACCTAACAAAGAGAAGCCTAACTCAAAAATAACTTGTTTTAAGTGTAAAAAAGATGGACATATTGCCAAAAATTGTTTCACTTACAAAAAATTTGAATCCCATGCAATGAAAAATGAACGAAAAAATAATTCGCAAGAAAGTCAAAATTTAGTTTCGGAAGAACAAGAAGAGGAAAGTTATAGCTTTTTCTCGAGTGAAAATTATAATGAACATCAAGATTTTATCATTGACTCTGGCGCAACAAACTACATGACTAAAAATAAAAGTACTTTTGCTAACCTGGATGAAATTTCTTCTGGCATAATTCACAATGCCAACAAAACGCACTCCGCAATTTTAGGAAAAGGGGATGTTGTGTTTTTTGCTAAGAATAGCAATGAAGAATTGAAGAAAATTGTTTTAAAGGATGCTTTATTTGTACTTGATAACTCAAAAAACCTAATTTCTGTTTCAAAACTTAGAGAAGCGGGTGTTGATGTTTCTTTCGGTGAAAAACTTAAACTTAATTTTTTAATAAAGTCTCATTTCCTTTTGAAGTTGAAAATGGATTGTTTGTGTGGAAAAATTTTCCTTGTTCAAATGAAAATTGCTTTAATGTTGACAGTTTACAACTGTGGCATGCAAAGATGGGACATAACAATTTTTCTGATATAAAACGCCTGCCAGAATTTGTTGAGGGTATGAAAATAGGTGATCCAAAAAATGATTGCTGTGAAATTTGTGAGTTAAATAAGTCGAAAAAACAGCCTGTTCCCAAAGATTGCATGACAAGAGCAAAAGAAATTTTGGACATTGTGCATACAGATGTCTTAGGAAAAATTTCTCCTGAAGCTGTTGATGGCCATTGTTATGCCATTGGATTTGTAGATAGTTTCAGTCGTTTTTCAAAAGTTTACTTCATGAAAACAAGAGACGAGGTCTTGGATAAGTTTAAACAGCTTTGTGCTGATGTTGGAAAACCAGGAACTTTAGTTTCTGATGGAGGTGGAGAATACATTTCAAATGAGTTTAAGTGCTATTGTAGGAACCAAGGAATTCGTTTTGAAAACTCTGCTCCGTATACTCCACAAGAAAATGGAAAAATTGAAAGAATTTGGGAAACTTCTGTTGCTATGGCTCGCTGTTTCTTGGATAACGCTTGCTTGGATAAAAAATATTGGACGTACGCTTTGAACATGGCGTTTTACGTCAAAAACATGCTTTTGCATTCAGCTCTGGAGAAAACACCTTTTGAAGTGATGTACAATGAAAAACCTAATTTATCTTTTGTCAAACTTTTTGGTTGTGTTGCATTTATGCACATTGAAAAACCATTTCGCAAAAAATTAGATCATACCTCAAAAAAGGGAATTTTTCTTGGAAATTCTGATAATAGTAAGTGTTATTTGATTGGTTTTGAAGACGACAAATGGGAGCTCAAAATTCGAAAGTCGAGAAACGTTAGATTTAATGAAAATGAATTTTACTTCAAACAAAAGAAAACACAAAAATTGGTCGAAGACATTGATAACAATTCAAATGAAGTTTCGTTTCTGAGTCAACTCGCTATCGATCCTTTGCTTCCAAAAACGTTTGATGAGGCTTTGCAAAATCCAAATTGGTTCGAAGCAATGAAAAATGAGTATGACTCTTTGGTTGAAAACAATGTTTGGTCCTTAGTGAAAAGTGATGAAAAACCAGTAAGAAGTAGATGGCATTTTGCTTTGAAATTTGGTCCCGATGGTGAAATATGTCGCTATAAAGCACGTTTTGTTGCAAAAGGTTTTAGTCAAATTTTCGGAAAGATTTTTATGAAACTTACTCACCTACAACTAGACTTTCAACCATTAGAATTTTGATGTGTATAGCTATTTCTACCAATTATCAATTAAAACAAATGGACATAAAAACTGCTTATTGAAATGCTCCAATTGAAGAAGATGTAGTCATTAAACAACCTGAAGGTTTTGAAATTTTGGATGAAAATGGAAAACCCTCTGTTTGTAAATTGAAAAAGAGCTTGTATGGTTTGAAGCAATCTGGAAGAAACTGGTTTTTGACTTTGAAAGCTTTCTTGATTACACTAGGTTTTGTTAACTCGTTTCATGACGAATGTTTGTTTATAAAAAATCAGGACGATAAAATAGTTGGGTTTCTTTGTTTGTGGGTAGATGACTTAATGGTTTGTGGTCTTTCTGAAAATTTTTGTGATTGGTTTCACACTGAAGTTTCCAAGAAATTTAAAATTAGTGAGTATTCAGATTTAAGGTGGTTTTTAGGAATAAAAATAGAGAGGACTTCATCGGAAATAAAAATTAGCCAAGAGAAATACATTGAAAAAGTTTTAGAAACTTTCAAGATGAAAGACTGTAAGCCAATTGGTACACCATTAGAAGAAAATTGTAAACTTTCAAAAAATGATTGTCCTCAGGAGGGGAGTGAGGAGCAACTTAGAATGAGCAAAACTAATTATCGACGTTTGATAGGTTATCTAAACTATTTAGCTTTGTCGAGTAGACCGGATATTTGTTTTGCTGCTAATGCTCTAAGTTCGTTTGTTGAAAATCCCGGAGAAGTTCATTGGAAAGCAGCAAAGCGTGTTCTTAAATACTTAAGAGGAACAATGATCAGACTTTAACTTTCCGTAAGACTCAGATTTTGGATTTGTTGAGTTTTTCTGATGCTGATTGGGCAGGGAACATAGATAACAGGAGGAGTACTTCAGGTTTTTGTCTTAGGTTAAGTGAGTCGTCTGGAGCAATAAGTTGGGGTTGTAAGGCCCAAAAGGCTGTAGCAACATCAACTGCTGAAGCAGAATTTAACTCTGTTGTTGAGGCGAGTAAAGAAGCCATCCACCTAAGTGGTATCCTGGAGGACTTAGGAATTTCCTGTAAACTACCTCTGAAAATTTTTGTTGATAATCAGGCTTGTATTGCATTAAGTAAACATTCTATTCATCATGGAAAAACTAAACACTTTGCCATAAAACTGCACTTTGTGCGAGAACTAGTCGAAAACCAGAAACTTGAACTATCTTATTTGACTACAGAAAACATGCCTGCAGATATTCTTACCAAATCGCTTGGAATAAGATTTTCGTACAAATCTTCTTGGTGAAACCTAGCTCGAAATGAGGGGTTTCAGCATGACTCCAAAAGTTAAAAGTGAGAAAGCACATGCGCTAACTTCGAGCTAATTTCACACATCCACATCAAGCTTTGGCGGGTAATTTACACTATTTATATAAGTTGATTTACTACGTAAATTTGCCACCCCTAATCAAACAACACTGATATTCAAAACAGCTGCGTATTCTGCGCGCCCCTCTAACCTCACCAATACTCTAGAGTCCAAAATTAATTCTACATTTCCAGAAGCCCCATTCCTTCCTTCTTGATTGTTTTAGGATGAAATTTACAACTTTATGCTTGTAAGAATTCGGAGACACTATAACGACGTTCCCCAGTCGAAATCGAATCGTTATCTTGCAAGATCTTGCAAGATTCTTGCAAGATCTTGCAGGACGATGCATCGTCTTGCAAGATTTTCTTGCAAGATCTTGCAAGATAGCCATCTTCTTGCAAGAATGTTGCAAGATAACCATTCGAATTGCAAGAATCTTGCAAGATAACAATTCAACTTGCAAGGATCTTGCAAGATAACCATTTTTAGCGGCAGAAAACGTCCTACATCCTAGAGACCTAGTCTTAGACTGAAAACTCTTTAAAAGTTGAAAAATTTGAATGTGCGCATCGACAAAATCAATTTAATAAAAAACATCAGAAAACTATTAAAATATAGCATCAGAAAAGGTGTTCTTCAATCTTCTTTTTTCATTTCCTTTTTTCAGTATTCTTGATTTTTTTTCTTTCAAATTTCTTGATTTTCTGTTTTCTTGGGTTGAGTGAAGATGGGTTGCCGATGGGTTGCCAATGGGCTGACGATGGGTTGCCAATGGGCTGACAATGGGTGGCCAATGGGTTGCCGATGGGTTGGCGATGGGTTGAAATCCTGGCTACAACAATGAGAAATTTTTCATACGCACACACACAGAGACCACACGTGCACACACACGCACACACAATCAATAATTTTTGTTTTTCGAATCGGTTCTGTCATTGCAATCTACTTCAGTCCTTCTACCCCTTCTTGGACACAGGATGGTAGATAATAATTTATTTCAAAGTATGAGAGCACGGTTGAAGCTGCTGGAGAAAAAACTAATTGTCTAGCAACAAAGAATTTGCCTAAAAACTAAGGTTTTCAAACTTTGCGTTTATCGTAAGATGATAACAAAATACACGGAAAACCAAAACGAGATCCTTAGTATCAATCAATTTGGGTCAATTAGTGAGAACCGATGTCTGCATAACATGTTGACAAAATTTCCGTAGTTGTGTATTGTAGAGAAAGCATAAAAACGTAATATATAAAAAGGTAACACATATCGACATCATGAAACTTACAACAATATCGTAATTCAAGGGAACTCAAGGGATGTGTGATACCTGAAGTATATTTATTTCCTTAATTTCATTGATGCAGTAAATCTTATACGATGTCCTAAATTTAGTTCATTTATTTT
Organism: Convolutriloba macropyga; assembly: GCF_964194025.1. NCBI lineage: Eukaryota > Metazoa > Xenacoelomorpha > Acoela > Convolutidae > Convolutriloba > Convolutriloba macropyga. The sequence goes on from NC_134468.1 coordinate 1,904,838, forward strand.
AACCTTCAATAATTTGTTCAATTCGTATCTTATGATCTTTCATCAACTGTCTGCTTAGTTTCCCGCTCCGTGATCAGACATGTCTGATCACGCAATCACGTTGCTCTTGAGTGTTTTATGTTTTCCAATTTCTTTCTCTTGATATTCTGCAATTCAAATCTGTCGTGCAAATCTTCTTTCCAAATCCCGCTCCGCGAGTAATCGCAAGAAAATTGAATTTGGATTTCGCAACGCGAATCGACAATTAATAATCTTTCCGCATACTTGCACCGCAAATCACTACGCTAAATAGATCAAGTACAACATGGCGCTGCGAGCAACCAAAAGAACACCCCTTGGAATTGATCCTTTCTGGGACAAACCAACACCGGATCCGCCCCTTCGCTGGTGTCGTACTTTGTTATTTTGCTGTGATGATTTGCGGTGCGAGATTACAGAGAGAATATTATTTGACTATTCACGGCGCGAGATCTACTTTCACATTTATTTCGCTTACTTGCGGAGCGGGAAATCAAGAGAAGGTTTTGCAAACTGAATTGAGTTGCAGAAAGTCAGAACAATGAAATTAAAAAACTGAAGCCACTCGAGCACAACGTGAATGCGTGATCAGACATGTCTGATCACGAAGCGGGAAACTAACCAGACAGTTGAAACAAGATCATAAGATTAAGTTTAAAATAATGAACTAAATTAAAGGCATCATATAAATTTTACTGCATCAATGAAATTGAAGAATAAATGAATGTTCGGGTATCACATACCCTTTGCAGCAAGAGAAAATTGTAGAACACAATTTTCAAAATTTATATAATAACAATAATTACAAATTAATACAAGGTCCCCGGTTAAATAGATAATTTCAATATACTTACTGGTTATCATAGCTAAAAAATACGATGATTATTACAATATACGATGTTTTTCTTTTTGCAGTTTTCGAGCATTACATATTCCAATCTTCATTGTCAGAATCTTGTTTCTCTGCATCGAGGGCTGTCATCGTCCGAACCAGCGTTGGGGTGTCCATATAAAGCAGAGGCGTATTTCGGGTAGCGGGAGGCGAGACAGAGCCGATACGGGGTGACACATTTTGTTCCTCGGGTTGATTTTCCACAATTTGCTGTACCGATTCGACAATGGTGTCAGGTGGTGCAAAATTTTCCACATCACCCGCTAGGCGGGGTCGTTTCGGTGAAGGCAAGATATCAGACGCTGGTGGAGAAGTCGCGAAGCCATAATATGATGGGCTTCGACGAGTACGGTCTGAAGTACGCGTAGTAGATGATGTTGTGGCCGGGTGAGTAGACGTAGTTGTGGTTGGTTCGCTAGTCGAGAATGGAGGTTGTTGATTGCGTATCGCAGAGAAGTTTGGTAAATTTGGGATGCGTCCTCGCATCGCGCGTGAGATGTTCGATCTTTGCGATAATACCCCGCTGCCCGGTTCTCTCTTCCTGTGCTTCATTTTCTTGTCACACTTTTGCTTTCGGGTGAACTCTTTGATATGGCTGTGAATCAGCTCTTCCACGACTTTTTCTCCAGAAAGGGGTCCGCGTCTATCAGCATAAACTTTCAGTGGAGTTTGCCTCTCTAACTGTGTGCCAAATTTCGCAATATCGCTATTGCGAACTGTCACCACTTGCTTGCCCGGTTCTTTTATGGTCGACGTGGTGGGGCTCACTTTAAGGATTTGCGACCCAGGGGCAAGGACCTCGTATAAACCCTCCAAGTTCTTTTTCGAGCGTCTCTTGCCATGCACCTTTCTCGCAAGATTCAGTTCGGCCGCACGCTCTTTCAGGGGAATGGGGCGGATCGCCTTGGTCTTGAGGAATCTTGGTTCCCCATCTGTACTGGCCTGCTCCCTGGATCGTGCTTCTGTAGTAGCTCGGGTCATGCCAAGTTCTACTTCGATATCACTGCGATATCCATTGGTCCACTTGTCGTCAGGCAGGATCTCTTCGGGCATCACTGTGTCCTCGTCTAAATAATGATTTATAATACTCTTGTATGACAAGTTCAGCAAATTAGGTTTAGTTGCAATCCCGCTTAGCGGGGTATTAGGCTTTCTTCCAAAGTGTGCTTCGAAGGGCGAGGTCTTTGTTGTTCTTTGTTTACATTTACGCAATTGGTGAATGAATATCTTTAATGCATGCTTTACATGAAAGGCGTGTGTAGATAATTTCTCTTCTTTGATACATGCGAGTCTATTCTTAATTGTTTGAATTAATCGTTCCACCAACCCATTAGCACGATGATCATTTACAGGCGCTTCAATAATTTCGATGTTGTTTTTATTACAAAAAGTCTTTACTTGATGTCCAATTAAACATTTTGCTTGGTCTAAACGAATAGATCTTGGAATTCCATGAGTTTCAATATACATGTCCAAAAATTTCAAAACATTTGGGCCATTAGCTTTGTCGTAAATATATGCAGTTGGATATTTAGAAAAGCGATCAATTGCTGTCAAAAAGTACACCTCATTGCCCTCTTCATCAAAAATTGGTCCCCCATAATCGATTGATTAGGTTCAACACGTGGTATATGAGGAGTGAATTGCTTCGCAGGAATAACTGATTTAAGATTCTTACCGATTGCTGTGCACGGTTTGCACTCAGTGGATTCGACTATTAATTCCCGGTGCATGTAGGGCCACCAGGAATGTGTAGCCATACAAATCATGCCCCAGTTACCTGGGTGACTTGAATGGACATCATCGATCAGCGCTTCGCGGAGCACGTTAGGGATAGCCACTCGTTCATCTACGCACACGCACCCGGAGCGCACGTGCAGGTCCCTCCAATACGAGTGTATGTAGGGGTTTATTTCTTTTAATCGGCTTTCGTTGTTGGTCAAGATGCAATCTCTGACCTCTTTAAGTACAGCGTCCTTACTAGTTAGAGAGGCAATCAAAGACTTATTGAAAATTTTGGATACGATATAGTCGAAAGTGGGTACGTGCGGGCTCGGCGTCAATGGGGTACTAGCATTAGAAGAATGAGTTGGGGATGTTGGAGTTGTGTTTAGTGCCGTACTTGTTGCATGCGGTGTACTAAGATTTTGCGTAGATTGATTCGCCGCGCGAGAGCTGGTTGGCAAAGTAGATCGCGTACTTGCGGGGCGCGTAGTGTTGTCGCTAGTTGAAAGTTGATGCGCTGCGCGGGATGCATCATTGAATCGGACTCGGGTTATTCTCTTTTTCGAAGGCATTCTACTATTTATTGAATTGATGTATTTGAATACGGATGATGATTGATTAGAATTTTTGAGTTTAGAAGGATGCAACTGATTTCTAGAATGACAAGAGACAAAAAGCACTGATTTTAATTCTGGGTGATGACTTATAGAATTATTTGTGGAATGTGATTTGATTGGCGGGATTTGTAATTGAGTGATTGAATGCTCGCGCTGCGCGTATGTCACTTTATTCCTAATTTGGATTAATTGTTTGTTGTTGCTGGTATTTTGCAGAGCGAGAGAGGTGCAAAGTGGATTTTGTGACGCGAGTGTTACATACTTTAAATTGTTTAATTGACAAATACTATTTGAGGCATGATTTCACGGAGCGAGTGAATTGCCAAATACATGTTCGCGTACTCGCGTAGCGCGGGTGTTAATTGAATTTATTGAGTTATTAGTGGTCCCAATTTTAGGTGTAGTTTGTAATGCGGGATCAAGTATCTCAATTTTAGATATGTTTTGCGGGTCGAGATTGTAATTTGTTAATAACTGGTGTAAATGTGATGCAGGGTGTTCAGTGTTTAATTCTAATGCGTTAACTGATTTCGAGATCAGTTTCAATTTGGCAACAATAAATTCTTCATCGTATGTAGAGATCTTTTTAGCTTTTTGGGATGGATTGCGGGAAATATAATCGACCAAACCCATTTTTGCCCCAGGAAGGTGTTCGATATCAAATTGAAAAGGAAGAAGGCGATCGACCCAGCGGGTCAATCTACTATTGTATGATTTATTAGATCTATGTTCTTTCATAATCGAGAGAAGTGCTCTGTGATCGGTAATTACTTCAAATTGTTTTTCATACAGATAATTTTTAAAATATTCTGTAGACCAGACTACGCCCAAAAGTTCAAGTTCATATACACTATAACGCTCTTCACAGGAATTTAAAAATCGAGACGCAAATGCAATTGGTTTCCACCCATCTACAGTTAATTGTTCGAGAGCCGCGCCAAGGCCTGAGCGGGATGCGTCCCATTTCACGCGTGTTTCGAGTTGCGGGTTGTAATGACTATTTGCAGTTGCGTTCGCTATGCGAGTCTTAATTTCTTGAAAACAGTTTTCATGTTCAGTTGTCCAGATGAATTTTGAAGACATCCGCAGTAGCGGGCAAAGAGGATGACTTATTTGGGCTAGATTAGGGATAAATTTCCCAATATAATGAACGGATCCCAAAAATGAACGGAGTTTCCTTAAAGTTTTCGGTGCTTCGAGAGCCAAAATTGCCGCGGTCTTAGATTCAAGGGGCGAAATACCTTCTTGTGATATATGATACCCAAGCCAATCAGTTTCTAATTTTCCAAAGTGGCATTTAGGAAGATTTATCCTAAGATTTTCGTCGTCTAAACGTTGGAGACATTTCATTACATAATTTTTGTGAGCAATCAGAGACCCTTTGCTAACAATCAAAATATCCTCCAAAAAGCAATATGTATTTTCTAAGCCAATTAGAGTATAGTCCATAGCTCTTTGAAATTCAGCTGGCATATCTGTAAGTCCGTAAAATCCTGTTTGAAATCTGTAAGTGCCAGTCATATCTCCACTAATAATATTAAAATTACAATGATTAGCTGTGTTGATGTCCAGATTTAATTGACTATATGCGTATTTCAAATCAATCGTAGAAAAGTACGTTATGTTTTGCGAAGCGGGAGCACTTATTTGCTGAGATATTGATTCAATTAGCGTATCAATGTTTGGCATTTGATACTTGTTCTTGTGAATAGCTTTATTTAAAACTTTTGAATCCAGTGCAAGCTTTATCGTTTGGTCTTTTTAAACTGTAACCACAATAGGTGAGAAGAAATAATTATCAGGGCAGCTTGACAGTTTTATAATGTGTTTTTCAGCTAATGATTTTCTAAGTTCTGTATTAACTTTGTCTTGAAGATTGATAGGAATTCGTCTACCTTTTTGATGTCTACGTTGGAAATTCTTGTGAAATTTAGATTTTGCTACATGACTTTTTTTGATCGTCCAATGCGTGATACCAAACCAGGAAATTTTTTGGCTATCTGTTCTTTAAATTCAGGGGATGCGATGTTGTTGACACTGTTACCATTAAGAAGTGTAGACTGAGTTACAGCAAGTCCAAGTTGGTTGAACAAATCACAACCTATTAAGGATTTTAAACCGTCGGCTACAACTGTGAAAGTTGCTGTGTCGCATACCCATCCTTTGCTCGTTACGGGGGCTTGAATCTTCCCCAGTACCTGTATTGGTTCGTTAGAGAAGTTTCGTAGTTGTGGTGGTGACGATTCGTGAATCCAGAAAGCGCGGGGGCTGCTTTGTACCACTTGCGACGCGAGTGAATGATGAAGTATACTGCATGCACTCCCGGAGTCCACGAGTAGTGTTGTATTGACATTTCCAATCTTGAGAGGCATATTGAGGGGTTCAACTTTCTCCACTGCGGTTTCAATCATTGCGACTGTGTTGTCCTCTTCACCGCTGCTGTAGTCTGATTCATAGAGTTTTGCCGGTTGAACAAAATTTACCGAGACCTCTGGGTGTGGCTCTTCTTCTACCACCCGAACCATCTTTTTCTTGGGATCTTGTGGCTTTACGTTGATGTTCTTTTGCTGTTTACGGCAGACCTTTGCAAAGTGATTTAATAACCCGCAATTGTTGCATGTCTTTCCTTTTGCAATGCACTTTTCGCGATGGTTTGGGAGCCAGGCTCCGCCACAATTCGAACAATAGAGTGTTGATCTATTATTTTGTTTTGGAACATTATTACTCTTCTGCCAATACGGTCTTCGTGAGTTGTTGTTGAATCGAATAGCATTGACATTCGCCGGAACAACAATTTTATTGTGCTGTTGTATTTGATGTTGGTTTCGCATCCCGAGTTCCATATTGATTGCGAGTTCCAACGCCTGTCGCGGTTCTACCGTTTGTTTTAGTAGTTCTTTTTGGATCTCGGGATCGATCAGATTTGTGATGAATACATCGCGTATCAGAGTTTCTTCTTTGTTTTCAAATTCACAGTTTTCCGCCAGTTCTTTTAATTTACCATAGAAATGCTCAACAGTTGTTTTGTGATCAGGAAGACATGTCTGTCAAATGTTATGTTGCGCGGGCGAATGAATGCTTCCTCCACGATTTTCCAAAAATCGATAGTAGCTAGAGTGTCTATCATGATATGTGGGTTCTTACAGTTAAGGATACGACGTCCCTCTATTCCGATGCTCAAGTAAAGAAGAGAGACTGTTTTTCGGTCTGCCAATGACCACGGTTTGTCGCCACACATGATGCCTACCTCAATAAGTCGTTGGCATTTGTTTTGACAGTTCATCTTTTGTTGCGCGTTGCGCGCGTTCCTCTCCCTCTCTGATTGTGCAGATGCACCCACAATTGTCTCTTCGTAGATTGGCTCTATAGGTAGCTCTACCATATCAGGTTTTGGGCCGAGTAGCGTGTTCAAAATGATGTTTTCTTTGGCTAAGAGTGCCAGTTTGTATTGTACCCTCCACTTCTCCCAGCGAAGTGGTGGATCCGGTGTTGGTTTGTCCCAGAAAGGGTCGATTCCAAGGGGTGTTCTTTTCGTTGCTGACTGCGCCATGTCGTACTTTATTATTTTACTGTGATGATTTGCGGTGCGAGATTACAGAGAGAATCTTATTTGACTATTCGCGGCGTGAGATCTACTTTCACTTTTGTTTCGCTTACTTGCGGAGCGGGAAATCAAGAGAAGGTTTTGCAAACTGAATTGAGTTGCAGAAAGTCAGAACAGGGAAATTAATAAACTGAAGCCACTCGAGCACAACGTGAATGCGTGACCAGACATGTCTGATCACGAAGCGGGAAACTAACCAGACAGTTGAAACAAGATCATAAGATTAAGATTAAAATAATGAACTAAATAAAGGCATCATATAAATTTTACTGCATCAATGAAATTGAAGAATAAATGAATGTTCGGGTATCACAGCTGGGAGAAGTGGAGGGTACAGTACAAACTAGCACTCTTGGCCAAAAAAAACATCATTTTGGACGCGCTACTCGGCCCAAAACCTGATATGGTAGAGCTACTTCTAGAGCCAATCTACGAAGAGACAACAGTGCGTGCATCTGCACAATCAGAGAGGGAAAGGAAGGCGCGCAACGCGCAGCAAAAGATGAACTGGCAAAACAAATGTCAACGTTTAATTGAGGTGGGCATCATGTGTGGCGACAAACCGTGGTCGTTGGCAGACCGCAAAACAGTCTCCCTTCTCTATCTGAGAATCGGGATAGAGGGACGTCGCATCCTTAACTGTAAGAACCCGCACATCATGATTGACACTCTATCTATCGTTAACTTTTGGAAGATCGTGGAGGAAGCATTCATCCGCCCAAATAACATAACGTTTGATCGACATGTCTTTTTAATTACAAAACAGCTTAGAGGAGAGACAGTTGAACATTTCTACGGTAAACTAAAAGAACTGGCGGAAAACTGCGATTTTGAAAACAAAGAGGAGACCCTAATTCGAGATGTTTTCATCACCAATCTGATTGACCCTGAAATCCAAAACGAACTCTTAAAACAAACGGTCAACGGTCAAACCGCGACAGGCGTTAGAACTCGCAATTAATATGGAACTCGGGATGCGGAATCAACATCAGATACAGCAACATAATAAAATCGTTGTTCCGGCAATTGTTAACGCCGTTCAATTCTATAATAAGTCACGAAAACCGTATTGGCAGAACAATAACAATGTCTCAAAACAAAATAATTGATCAACACTCTATTGTTCCAATTGTGGCGGAGTTTGGCTCCCAAATCATCGTGAAAGATGCATTGCTAAAGGGAAAACGTGCAATAATTGCGGGTTACTAAACCACTTTGCAAAGGTGTGCCGTAAACAACTGAAGAACACAAACACAGAGCCGCAAGATTCTAAGAAAAAGATGGTTTGTGTGGTAGACGATGAGCCACACCCAGAAGACTCTGTAAATTTCGTTCAACCAGCAAAAATTTACGAATCAGACTACAGCAGTGGAGAGGACGATAACACGGTCGCAATGATTGAAACGGCGGTAGAAAAAGTCGAACCACTCAATATGCCCCTCAAGATCGGCAATGTCAATACAACTCTACTCGTGGACTCCGGGAGTGCATGCAGTATACTTAATCATTCACTCGCGTTACAGGTGGTACAAAGCAGCCCCCGTGCTTTATGGATTCATGAATCAACACCACCACAACTCCGGAACCTTTCGAATGAACCCATACAAGTAGAGGGGGAAATCCAAGCCCCTGTCACAAGCAAAGGCTGGGCATACGATACAGCCAACTTCACAGTCGTAGCCGACGGTTTAAAGTCCTTAATAGGTCGTGATTTGTTCGACCAACTTGGACTTGCTGTAACTCAGTCTTCATTTCCCAAAGACGAGGACACAGTGATGCCTGCACGTGCGCTCCGGGTGCGTGTGCGTAGATGAACGAGTGGCTATCCCTAACGTGCTCCGCGAAGCGCTGATCGATGATGTCCATTCAAGTCACCCAGGTAACTGGGGCATGATTTGTATGGCTACACATTCCTGGTGGCCCTACATGCACCGGGAATTAATAGTCGAATCCACTGAGTGCAAACCGTGCACAGCAATCGGTAAGAATCTTAAATCAGTTATTCCTGCGAAGCAATTCACTCCTCATATACCACGTGTTGAACCTAATCAATCGATTATGGGGGACCAATTTTTGATGAAGAGGGCAATGAGGTGTACTTTTTGGCAGCAATTGATCGCTTTTCTAAATATCCAACTGCATATATTTACGACAAAGCTAACGGCCCAATTGTTTTGAAATTTTTGGACATGTATATTGAAACTCATGGGATTCCAAGATCTATTCGTTTAGACCAAGCAAAATGTTTAATTGGACATCAAGTAAAGACTTTTTGTAATAAAAACAACATCGAAATTATTGAAGCGCCTGTAAATGATCATCGTGCTAATGGGTTGGTGGAACGATTAATTCAAACAATTAAGAATAGACTCGCATGTATCAAAGAAGAGAAATTATCTACACACGCCTTTCATGTAAAGCATGCATTAAAGATAATCATTCACCAATTGCGTAAATGTAAACAAAAAACAACAAAGACCTCGCCCTTCGAAGCACACTTTGGAAGAAAGCCTAATACCCCGCTAAGCGGGATTGCAACTAAACCTAATTTGCTGAACTTGTCATACAAGAGTATTATAAATCATTATTTAGACGAGGACACAGTGATGCCCGAAGAGATACTGCCTGACGAAAAGTGGGTCAACGGATATCGCAGTGATATCGAAGTTGAGATTGGCATGACTCGAGCGAACACGGAAGCGAAATCCAAAGAGCGAGCAAGTACAGATGGAGAGCCACGATTTTTGAAGACAAAGGCGATTCGCCCTTTCCCCCTGAAGGAGCGCGAGGTAGAACTGAACCTCGCGAGAAAAGTGCATGGCAAGAGACGCTCGAAAAAGAATCTGGAAGGTTTATATGAGGTCCTTGCTCCGGGATCCCAAATACTTAAAGTAAGCCCCACAACCTCCACCATAAAGGAACCCGGAAAACCAGTGGTAACAGTTCGCAATAGCGACATTGCGAAATTTGGTACGCAGTTGGAGAGGCAAACACCACTGACGGCTTATGCCGATCGTATGGACCTAAATCTGGCAAGAAAACTGTGGAGGAGCTAATTCACAGCCATATAAAGGAATTCACCCGAAAACAAAAGAGTGATAAAAAAATGAAACACCGAAGGAGAGAACCGGGCAGCGAGGTTTCGTCTACGAAATCCAATATATCACGCGCGATGCGGGGACGAATCCCGAAAAAACCAAATTTTTCCGCGATGCGAAAACAGCAAACAACAACCTCACTTAGCGAACAACATGCATCGACATCTACTGCTCCGGATCCAGCATCTCCAAATACGCGAACTTCAGATCGCACTCGTCGAAGTCCATCCTATTATGGATTCGAAACTTCTCCGCCAAATTCGGATATCCTGCCTCCAACAAAGCGACCCCGCCGAGCGGGAGATGTGGAAAATTAGGCACCACCAGACACTATCGTAGAGTCAGTGCAACAAATCGCTGAAAACCAACCAGAGGCAATAAACGTATCTCCTTGTATTGGCCAAGTATCACAACCCGCACCGCGAAATACACCTCTACTCTACATGGATACCCCAACGCTGGTACGATCGACTACGGTACTGGAGGCGGAGGAACAAAACTCAGATAATGAAGAATGGAATATATAAACTCCGCGAGTAAACGCAAGAAAATTGAATTTGGATCTCGCACCGCGAATCGACAATTAATAATCTTTCCGCATACTTGCACTGCAAACCACTACGCTAAATAGATCAAGTACGACAGGACGATACATACGAATGTTAATGCAACCATTCATTGGAAATCTTTTGTTGTTGTTTTTAAAAAAAACTTTGACGAAAAACCAGTTTCAATCTCAGTGGCCATCCAGCATTGTTCATGAAACATTGTAAAAAATCAGGAAAAAATTACAGAACTAAATTCCAAGAAAGAACAACGCAAACAAAAATCTAGCCAAAATGAGCATCAGTCGATGCTTTTTGCTCATTGCAAAGAAAACATAACTCAAAATGTGGTAGAATGAGAAATTTGTGTGCTGATCAAATAAATTTTAATTGATGCAATTCCTTTTATGTTGTCTGAACCAGCCGACGTGTTATCAATGGATTTTCAGAGCATCAAAAGAAAGATTTTCCAGACAATATCTTGCTTAATGCTGTGGTACAGCGCATAATTTTGAATGGGACAAACTCGACGCATATAACTGGGCTAAAAGTGCAACTAAATACGAGCTGTTAATACGTATGCGAGAATCGACCTTATAATATTAGTTCGAATGCACAATTCGACTCTCGGGATTGAAAATTTAAAGTGCTACGTGTCGACTCAAAAAAGTGTCATACTCAAAATCTCAAAGATAACAACAGTTGGGATTAAGGACAAAAACTCGGTTGAAACCAAAGTATCCAAAAATTTGGAAAACAGCTACAGATTATAATTTTGATTGATGTATGAATTGTAAATAAAATGTAAATTCAAATTAAGATATAAGTAACTCAAAATCTCATGGTTATTTTAACTCATTTTTTAGAATTAGATAAAATTATTCAAAGACAATCAACCTGACAAAGAGCGCATAGTTCGAAAACAATCGGATCAATTAATTTCCTTTCCTCTGCATTAATGCAGTATGTTAACTCAAAGATTCCTGAAAAATTTCTTCCAGATGATTTTGGGCGCGTCTGAAGAAAATCTGTTCAAATAATTGGTCTTCAGAACGTACTTGTTATCCAATTGCCAAATGTACAAAGACGAACTCTATGAATTATAAAACTTATTTGTGTTTTCAGTGCTCACTCATCTAGGTCCTGTCCGTCCCTAGCCGTGGATGGGTAAAGTTGTTATGATCTACCACACTTTCAAATCTTCCTCAAACAGATCTATTCGCATCGCCGACTCGTAGCACGGAAAATTTTTCATTCCAGATTTTAACGTCTTATCCCCCGTGTCGAATTTTTACCCCAAAAAAAGATGTGAGACTAGGGGGGAATCGGGGGAATTTTTGCAATCCCCCCCCCCCTCCTCAAAACTCTTACATCGTTTTGGGGGTAACGGGGGGGGGGGGTAATTCGATGTAAGAGGGGGGGGGGGGTAATGGGGGTAATTTTGATGGTAAAATGGTGCAGATTAGGGGGGTAATTTCGGGGGGGGGGGGGGGGGGTGTAAAATCCAACAATCGTTACCCTTCCCTCCCCCCCCCCCAACGTTATATCGTTTTACCCGGCTAAATTTACCCCAATAATCTTACATGTATTTTTGGGGAGGGGGTTAATTTTCGGGGGGTAAAATCTTAAAGTTCCCCCAATTACCCACCTTCCCACCCTAATCTTACATATAGTTTTACCCCCCACAGACAATTACCCCCTACTCTTACATCGGTTTGGGGGGTAATCAGGGGGATATTTTCGACACGGGCGTTAACTGGTGCAAGGATCACTCTCTCTAAAGTTTTGTCCCCCCCTCCCCCTCAAATATAAATTCCAAATTATTATACGCTTCGAAACCTCCAAACATGGTAACAGGGTTTACACGATCGCGATGCAAATTCGTTACGATTAAGACGAACAAACGAAAAGTTTAAACACTGTACTCGAAATCAACAAAGAGGCGAAATGCATTTCTGGGGTCTACACGACAAGATATACAAGAACAAGTACCTCCAGAACGATGGTCTACATCCTAGAAGTCTGCGCTCTAGACTCCTAACTAAACAACGAGGTCTGTCAGCAAGAAATTCTGTTAGACAGACGTCAATGGTCAGTTACAATGGTCAGCTCGGTGCTCAAGTCATTGTTCTTGTGGCTTTTCCCTTGGGGACCGACCACTGTTTTCTCATCTGATAGACATCTGGGGTCAAAACAGCTTGAGTAACTATCGGAATTCCACAGAGTTCCATATTCGGACCGTTACTTTTCACAATTTTTATCAATTTTTTTAGGAAAAAAATTCAATTAGGAAATCTTGGTACATAAACGAATTTTGTTATTATCACGGGTTCAGCCCAAATCACCAATGGAATCACACTCGCTTCTTTCTTGAAAATATTGTTTGGGTAATACTCCCTCTTGCATTCAGATTTTTCCCGCCACTGAATCACAACCCGTATGAAAAAAGATAATATTTTGAGTTCCCCACTCGTCAAAAAGGCGAGTCGTTAAAAGCTTATCAGTATAGATTGTACCCGCTCAGGGGTGACAGATTTTTCAAAGCCGACTCTTAACTGCTGGGATAAGGATTCGAAGCTTTGCTCTCGTTTCATATGTGTCTATATTCTCGCATCCCCTGCAAGTAGCATGATTGCGGAGCCCCAAATTGCTGTAACAGAGACTGATTGAGATAACCTACTTAAAGCTAACAATAACCCAGCCGGCTGCAAAATTCTTTGTTATCAGTCAGAATGGCGATTCTTTTGAGGGTCTTACGAACTGTCTCTGAAAATCCCCCAAACGACTCGAAAGCCAGAGGAATGAATTGAATTCCGACTTGACTACAATTCGGGGAGAACTGTTTGTACTTCTTGTCCTCAGCAGCTGACATGGCGAAACCACTCGGACGCACTTATAGTGTCGTACACAATTAATATTTTGTACTTGATTCGCGATTCAAATCACTGTTAGAACTTCTGTTACGCTAACTTGTGCGGCGGGTGCACCTAACACAATTTTATCTTAGGCGAATCTTCAATCTTTCACTTGTCTACTTTACTAAGTAAAGGAATACGTTTGTCAAAGAAATAATTAAATTTGGCAACTGATCGCGAGATGCAAAGCAAAAAGCGTGAAACTAGTTACAAAATGGGTTCACAGAAGTCGCAACACATTTGAACAATAATTTACCGATGCGGGAAATAGGGTAACAGACTAGCACTTGAAATGCTATAGGTAATCTATGAACTTCACATGACTTTTATCAAATGCCCTTCAGGATTAAGCACAATCAATGCATAAGTTTATTGTATAGGAAACTTACTGCACTAAATTAAATGACTATGCACAACTTTTCTCCCTTTTTAACAGAACTAAAATTGCACAAATTGAAAATTTTAATAACAATAATGATTATATACTAATACTTATTCACCGGTTAAATAATTATCAAAAATATGTTTAATGGTTTTCATAGCTAATCATAATTAATAATATATCCAGTTTTTAAGAGTTTCAAGTTTTAATTACAATTCTTCCTCGTCAATAACAAGTACATCAGCAGGGCTCTGAGTTGAAGTTCGAACACAAGGATCAGTGGGCGAAACTGCTCCTATGACTGGCGATGGGTAAGGATTGTTGAATGGTTCCACTTGGGCTGCTGTTGTTGCTATGGTCTGTACAACTGAAGGTTGTGACGATTCAACGTCACCGGATCGCCTTTTTTGCGGGGTTTGGGGAGTTGGTTGACTCCCCAGACAAGTCATCGTTTACGAAACCAAAAAATTTTGGGCTTTTTCGTGCCCCTTTTTGTCGATCGTGGTAATACTTGTTGTATGGCCTCCATAGGTGCAGAAGTAGAGGGTAATAGAAATTCTGCACTTGAGCTCATAGGTGGTGGTGCAATTAGTATTTCGGAGCTTTGTGGTGCTGTGATTTGTGGTTCGGAAGATGCGGCTGTTTTTGTAATAGTCTTCGGCGGTGCGAAATTTGATGGAATTTTCGGCATCCCTACTCGCCTTGTCCGAGCAGTATTGGAGCGATTTAATGAAATTCCACTCACTGTTTCCCTATTTCCATGCCTCATTTTACGATCACCCTTCCGGATTCTCTTAAACTCCTTCGTGTGGCTAGGAATTTTAACCTCTGTTGTTTTTTGCAGTTGTACGTGGTCCCCTTCTGTATTCCGAGAGCCTTTTCTGAACTCGTTCCTCGTAACAAATTTTGCAATATTGAAATCTAATTTTCCCGGTTTGCGAATCACCCATGTATGTTGGTCCGTTTTCAGAACCACAGAACCAGGGGCCAGAACCTCGCTTAAACCATCAAAGTTCTTCTTTGATTGTTTGTTGGGGTGGCATTTTTGGGCGATATTCATTTGAACTGCTGGTTCCTTAAGCGGAATTGCTCGATGTGTCTTCATTGCGCGAATAAAACGGGATTCATTGTCATCAGCGAGTCGTTCACGTGAGAGAGCTTCTTGTGTTGCCCTACACATATTCCTCTCAATTTCTTCATTGCTGCGTTAGTTGCCCCAATAGTCCTACGGTAACAGTTCATTTGGGGTTACATTTTCTTCCTCTAAATAATGATTTGAATTTTTTTCATAACCTAAATCAGGAGAATGAGGTTTTGTACTGATATTACTAAGTGGGGTGTTAGCCCGTCGACCAAAGTGAGATTCGAAAGGCGAAATCTTAGTAATTTGATGTTTGCATTTGCGGAGCTGTAGAGTACTGTTTTAGGTGCTGCCTTAATGGCGAACAAATTTATTT
The DNA here is from genome assembly GCF_964194025.1 of Convolutriloba macropyga. Classification (NCBI taxonomy): domain Eukaryota; kingdom Metazoa; phylum Xenacoelomorpha; order Acoela; family Convolutidae; genus Convolutriloba; species Convolutriloba macropyga. The sequence goes on from NC_134468.1 coordinate 1,920,091, forward strand.
ATTTAGAGGCGTTGTTTGATGGCATTAATTAATCGTTCTACTAAACCGATAGCTCGGTGACCATTTGCTGAGGTAGGGATTAAATTTAAGTTATTCTTTATGCAAAAAATTTTTACTTGATTACCTATAAGACAACGAGCTTGATCGATTCTTAAGGAACGTGGAACTCCGTGAAATTTATATAATTATCTAAAAAATTAATTACACCTGGAGCTTATGCGTATTCAAAAATTTCAGCAGATGGATATTTAGAAAATCTATCAATACATGTCAAAATTTAAATTTCGTGATCTTTTTCATTATTAATAGGGCGTGCAAAATCTAATTGTTTTTCTTGGTTCAAGACAATACATAGTTAATGTGCTTTAGATTGCTGTGCAGGAATGATTGATTTTATATTTTTACCAGTGGTACATGATTTGCACTCTATTGCGCGAACAAGTAGATCCCTGTCCATGTATGGCCACCAACAGTGTTGGTTCATACAAACCATTCCCGAGCTTCCCGGGAGACTAGCATGAAGCTCTTTTATTAACGCGTCTTTCAAAGCGTTTGGGATGGCCACCTTCTCGTCCATACATACATAGCCACTACTGACGTGTAGATCCCGCCAATAGCTGTGCAGGTATAGATTTAGCTGTTTGAGCCTGTATTCATCAGACGGAATGATGCAGTCCCTGACTTCCTGGAGCACTGCATCTTTGCTCGTGAGGGAAGCAATTAGGTTTTTAATGAAAACCTTCCCAATCACCTGGAATCTGAGGGCTGACAGTGAGCGGGTTAATAATATTGGAATTTGAAGTTGGTTGGCGGGGCGTGTGTTGTTCTGTGAAAGATACACGAGGCGAAGGTGTACGAGATGAGGATTTTCGCTTCATTGCAGATACTTGTTGACTCATTTTTGATGAGGTATGAATTGAATTGATTGAGGTACAATCCAACTGAATTTGAGATTGAAATTGGGCAAGAAGCAACTTTGAGTGTTTGTTAATTGAGCACGTGAAGAACTTAAAGTATTCAAATTTTGAGTGCTAATTAGGGAGAGAATTTGATATTTATTTGTGATTGACAAGTTAGAGTGGCCTAATTCAATGAATTGAGGTTGATTTTGGTAAAGAAGTGACTCTTTTTTGGTATTTTGCGTCTCAAATTGTTGTATTTGAGCCTCAGTTTGTTGTGGAGAATGAATAGTATTCATACTATGCGTTGCGGATGGAGGATTATTTGACTGTGCGCTAGTGTGAACTGCAAATAAGTTACCTGTGTTATGTGCATTATGTGATCGTATTAGTAAAGACTGACTTTGATTGTATTAGTATTTTGTTGGGTCGGTGTTAATTGATTTTGGTTAAAGCGTACTCGCGCTGCATGTTGACTATCTAAATTCGTATGGTTAAAGGAGGTGAAAATCGAACTACAACTTTGCGTGGCAAGTGTTGATTTATTTTGAGGAAAGCGTACTTGCATTGCGTCATCAGAAATAAATTTATGGTTGTCTATCGGAGTTATTTTTGAACTAAGATTTTGCGTGGCGAGTGACATAACTGTTTGGCTTAAATGAACCGGCGTTGTGGAATCTATATTTAATACTTTATTATTTTTATTATTATTATTATTATTATTTTTAATATTATTATTATTATTATTATTATTATTATTATTATTATTATTATTTTATTATTATTATTATTATTATTATTATTATTATTATTAGTATTATTATTATCATTATTATTATTATTATTATTATTATTTATTATTATTATTATTATTATTATTATTATTATTATTATTATTATTATTATTATTATTATTATTATTATTATTATTATTATTATTATTATTATTATTATTATTATTATTATTATTATTATTATTATTATTATTATTATTATTATTATTATTATTATTATTATTATTATTATTATTATTATTATTATTATTATTATTATTATTATTATTATTATTATTATTATTATTATTATTATTATTAAGTTGTTTAGTAGTGTGTATTTGCTTGTCAAGCTTGTTGATTAAGAAAAATTAAATGAGGCCCATTGTCTAAAAAAAACGAGGCCCATCTTTGCTCCTGGCAAAAGTTCTATTTAATTCGATAAGGTAATAGGCAAGTTACCAATCTTGATAAACGGCTCTTGTATGATTTGTTAGATCTATGTTCTTTTAAGTTTGAAAGGGGAGCTCATTGATCAGTTATAATTGAAAAATCTTTTCCGTAAAGATAGTTTTCAAAATTTTCTACAAACCAAACCACTCCAAGTAATTCCAGCTCGCTAAAGCTACCGTTGCTGTTTAAAAATCTAGAGGCAAATGAAATTGGCTTTCAGCCGCTAATTGTCAGCTGTTCTAACACTGCCCCGAGATCGGAACGAGAAGCATCACATTTGATACGTTTTCTGAGTTGTGGGTTGTAGTGAGTGTTTTCTGCATGATTTGCAATTCGTGTTTCAATAGCATTAAAGTGTAAAAAATTTCATCGGCCCAGATGTATCTAATGGATTTACGAAAGAGAGGTCTTATCGGGTGACAAAATTGAGCTATGTTAGGAATAAAATTACTAATACAGTGGACAGAGCATAGGAAGGAACTTAGTTTTTTAAGTGTATTAGGTGTTTGAAGTGAAAAAATAGCAAAAATTTTAGAATGAAGTGGCGATATTCCAGTTTGAGTATTATTATAACCTCGCCACAAAATATTTTTTTTTGGCAAAGTGACATTTGGGTAAGTTTCTGCTGAGATTATCTGCGTCTAATTTTTTAAGACAATTTGTTACAAGTTGAAAATGATCTTCTTCCGAACCTTTACCTACAATGAGAATGTCATCCAAGAGACAGAAAGTGTTTTTAAGGCCGATTAGTGCATAGTCCATGGCTTTTTGGAATTTGGCAGGAATATCAGTAATTCAATAAAAACCAGATTTGAACCGATATGTGTCCGTCATGTCACCACTAACAATATTGAAATTACAGTGTTTGGCGGTATCAACATGGAGATTTAATTGACTATAGGCATATTTAGGATCTATGGTAGAAAAAACATATCAGCTGGTTCTGTGTTATGATTTGTAATAATTGGTGATATTGAATCTATAAGTGTTTCGTTATCAGTTATTTGGTACTTGTTTTTGTGTATGGATTTATTAAGATGTTTGGAGTCTAAAGCTAATTTTCTTGTTTGATCTCTTTTGACTGTAAAAACAATTCGGGAAATGAAGTATCGATCCAAACAGTTATTAAGTTTTTCAATATGTCCTTCTTAGAGTAGTTTTTTATTTTCAGTGTTAACTCTATCTTGTAAGTTAATGGGTATTCTTCTACCCTTTGGATGATTAGGTTGGAAGTTTTTATGAAATTTAGGTTTAACAACATGTATAGTTCATCTACCAAAACGTGAGATGAGTTGAGGAAATTGATCTCCTATGCGTGTTTTGAATGGACATTGAGTAGTGACAGTGTTGATCATGTTACCTTCGACAGAGAACAGAGTTTGGGTAATTGATATCCCAAGAGACTCAAACAGATCTCTACCAATGAGTGGCTTCAGTCCATTTTTAACTACCGAGAAATCAGCATCTTCAACTCGCCAACAATTACTCTCCACTGGCGTCAGCATCATTCCATAATGGGTATGGGTCGCAAAAATTTTTCGTTCTTGGGGAGGTACTGTTGTTAACCATCGCGCAAAAGTAGAGTTACTAATAACTTTAGCGGCACGTGACTCATTTTACATACTACATACATTACCAGAATCGATAGGTAGGCCAACTTTTATCTCCTACGCGTCGTGTCCTGCGAGGTGGAGCAAAGATCGGGGGGCACGAATCAGTAGATTCACCAGACGAGTCTTCTTTATCGTATCCATAGTATTTAGGACTTTTTCTAGTCCGTTTTGTTGCTCTTATCGGTATTTGTTGTAATGCTATTGCTGGAGCCGATGTAGATGGAAAGATTAATTCTGGTTGCTTATTTGTAGGAGGGGGTGCGATCAATACTTCTCCAGTTATGATTTGCTGTTCGGGAGCAGCCTCAAAAATTTCGGGTAATACTTGGGAGCGAAATGTTCAGGAATTTTGGGCATACGTACCCGCATTGCACGAGCAATGTTTAATTTATTTGATGAGACACCGCTTCCAGTTTCTCGCTTGCGATGCTTCATCTTCCGATCTCCCTTTAGTATGCGCGTGGACTCTTTTATGTGGCTAAGTATCTTAGCCTCAGTTGTCTTCTCATGCGTGCGGGGTCCTCGACGGTTAATATATTCTGTTAATTTTGTTTTCCGTTCTTCCCGAGTACCAAATTTGGCAATGTCACTATTGCGCACTGTTACTTCCACTTTCCCCGGTTCGCGAATGACAGAAGTATATTGATCGGTCTTTTGTACCACAGATCCTGGAGCCAACACCTCATATAGTCCATCAAGATTTTTCTTGGATCTTTTATGGAGATGTTTCTTCCGAGCAATGTTCAACTGTACGGCGTGTTCTTTTAGAGGTAGTGGACGATGCGCTTTTGTGGTGCCAAGGAAACGGGAGTCGTTGTCTGTTGCTAGACGTTCACGTGAGGTAGCGTCCTTTGTTGCCTTGCACATGTTGCGCTCGATTTCATCGTCGCTACGGCTGTTACCCCAGTGGTCCTCCGGCAACAATTCATTAGGAGTTACTGTTTCTTCATCTAAATAATGACTCAAAATTTTTTCATAACTTAGATCAGATGACTTTGGTTAGTACTTATGTTACTAAGCGGTGTAATGGCTTTACGCCTAAAGTGAGATTTGAAGGGCGAAAGCTTAGTTGTTTTATGTTTACATATGCGAAGCTTGTATATAGTTGATTTTAATGCTGCTTTAATGGTGAACGAATATAATTTTTTATTTGCTTCTTTTATACATGCTAAGCGTTGTTTAATAGTACCAATAAGTCTTTCAACTAGTCCTTTTGCACGATGGTCATTCGCCGGAGCTGGTATTAATGTGATATTATTTTTCATACAAGTGCTGCTTTAATGGCGAAAAAATTTATTTCTTTAGAGGCGTTGTTTGATGGCATTAATTAATCGTTCTACTAAACCGATAGCTCGGTGATCATTTGCTGGGGCAGGGATTAAATTTAAGTTATTCTTTATGCAAAAAATTTTTACTTGGTTACCTATAAGACAACGAGCTTGGTCTATTCTTAAGGAACGAGGAACTCCATGAATTTGTATATAATTATCTAAAAATTTTATTACATTCGATGCATTTGCACTATCAACTAATTCTGCAGAAGGATATTTTGAAAATCTATCAATACATGTCAAAATGTATATTTCATGTTCTTTTTCGTTATTAATAGGTCCTGCAAAATCTATTTGTATTTCTTGGTTCGGAACTATACATGGTGTATGTGCTTTAAATTGTTTTGCTGGAATGACAGATTTTAAATTTTTACCGATAGTAGTGCAAGATTTGCACTCTATTGCTTTGACGAGCAAATCACGATTCATTGATGGCCACCAGCAGTGCTGAGCTACCTGGGTGACTCGCATGCAAATCTTCAATGAGTGCATCCTTCAGCGCGTTCGGTATGGCTACCTTCTCGTCCATACAAACACATCGCTATTCACATGAAGGTCCCGCCAATAGCTATGGAGATACGGGTTGAAGGCCTTTAATCGTTCTTCATCTCCCCTGATTATGCAATCCCGAACCACCTTCAGAACTGCATCCTTGCTTGTTAGGGATGCGATTAGCCCTTTGTGGAACACCTTGCCCACCACTTTCTCAAAGGACACCACTTTGGGGCTATCCGTGAGTGGGGTGTTTAGATTAGAGTGAGATGATGATCTGCGTGGCGTGCTTTTTGTTTCATTATCCGTAAATGATACGCGGGGCGAAGCTCTTGTTGTTCGGGATGAGATGGATTTTCCCTTTAGAAATGAAACTTGTTGACTCATTGTTGATGAGAGTTGAGTTTTTTCAATTAAATTGATTGACAAAGAGGAAGACAACTGAATTTTAGGTTGAGTTTGGGCAAAAAGCACTTATTTGTTGTTTGTTAATTGAGCACGTGAGTTATTTAAAGTATTTGAGTTTGGATTACTAAATAAGGTAGGAATTTGAGACTGATTTTTGATTGACAAGTGAGAATGACTTTTTGAAGCAAATGTAGAAGTATTTTGGTAAGCGAGTGACGCTTTTCCTGTTTCTACAAGCATTTGAGACTCAATTTGTAGAGGTTTAATTGTAATTGGTAGACTCTGTGACGCAAATTGAGAATGAATTTGGTATTTAGAAACTTGCTTTGCAAAAGAGGCATCTGAAGAATGCAATCTAATCTTTTGAGTATTTAATAAAGTATTATGCCTTGCGAGTGTTAATTTGTTAAATTAAAAGCGTACTCGCGATGCGAGATTAGAATTGGTATTTATTAATTTGTAAGTTTTTACTTTTGAAGTACGATATGTATGTGCGAATACTGATTCATTTTGAGTTGAATGTACTCGTTGATCATGTGCACTAGTACAATTATTACTATTAGTGGGATTAAAAATCGGTTTATACTTTTGATCCGCGAGTGATTTAATATTTTGAGTTAAGTGTACGCGCGAGGCCTGTTTACTATACTGATTATTGAATTTAAGGGAGGTTACGTTAGAGTTGTATTTTTGCGCCGCGAGATTTGAACTAACATTTGTTAAGCGTACACGCTGAGCGGACTTTATGTCAAAGTTAGAATTTTGTTTTGAGAATAATTTTAAACTATTGTTTCGCGGAGCGAATAATTCGTTAACTTTTGTTTGAGGATTTGGTTTGACATAATCTATATTTAAAACTTGTTCTGGAATTTTTATTTTCACCATCAATATCAGTACATAAATTATTAGGTGAATTAGCTGAAATGTTGTGTTTTTGTTGAAGTAATTGAGCATCAGAGTGTTTGCTTGATAAGGTTGCGACTAAAAACTCCTCATCATATTTTGAAACACTTTTTGCTGGTTGATATGGATTTCGAGAGATGTAATCAACTAGTCCCATCTTCGCGCCGGGCAGATGCTCTATTGAGAATTGATAAGGCAAAAGACGATCAACCCATCGTGATAACCTACTATTGTAACTTTTATTTGATCGATGTTCTTTTAAAATAGAAAGTAATGCGCGATGATCAGTGATAATAGTATTTCCCATACAAATAATTTTTAAAATATTCTATGGACCATACCACCCCAAGAAGTTCCAATTCGTTAATACTATAACGTTCTTCACTACTATTTAAAAATCTTGATGCAAAAGAGATCGGCTTCCAACCATCAACTGTTAGTTGTTCTAGTGCTGCTCCCAATCCGTAGCGAGAAGCATCACATTTGATTCGTGTTTGGAGTTGGGGATTAGAGTTAATGTTGTCGGTATGATTTGCTATGCGGGTTTTTATGGCATTAAAATGTAGAGTATGAGCGTCATTCCAAATGTATTTAGTTGACTTGCGAAGAAGAGGTCTTAAAGGATGGCAAAGTTGAGCTAAATTGGGAATAAATTTACCAATATAGTGGACTGAACCGAGAAATGAACGTAATTTTTTAAGTGTATTTGGTGGTTGTAATGACATAATAGAGGATGTTTTAGATTCGAGTGGTGATATCCCAGATTGAGTTATATTATATCTTAACCAGGAAATTTTTTGCTTCGCAAAATGGCATTTAGGAAGGTTAATTCGGAGGTTATCCGCGTCCAGGTTCTTAAGGCAATCTAATACAAGTTGTAAGTGATCATCTTCAGAACCATTACTTACAATTAAGATGTCGTCTAGAAAACAAAATGTATTTTTGAGGCCAATCAAAGTGTAATCCATTGCCTTCTGAAACTCGGCAGGCATGTCAGTAAGACCATAAAATCCCGTTTTGAAACGATATGTTCCTGTCATGTCACCACTTACAATATTGAAATTACAGTGTTTAGCAGTTTCAGGGTGAGGATTTAGTTGGCTGTATGCATATTTAAGATCTATAGTAGAGAAGTATATTTTATCCGCTGGTTCTGTTCTGTAGTTTGTTATTATTTGTGATATGGAATCCATAAGTGTTTCAATATTTGGCATCTGATATTTATTCTTGTGTATTGATTCATTAAGAGTTTTAGAATCCAATGCTAACTTTATTGTTTGATCTCGTTTAACTGTGATTACAATAGGTGAAATAAAATATTGATCAGAACAGTTATTCAATTTTTCTATATGTCCTTCTTCAAGAAGGTTTTTAATTTCATTATTTACTCGTTCTTGTAAATTAATGGGTACCCTTCTGCCCTTTTGATTTTTTGGTTGAAAATTTCTATGGAATTTAGATTTAACAATGTGTATTTTTGAGCGACCAATACGTGTAATAAGTTGAGGAAATTGTTTTGCAATACGTGTTTTAAATGGACATTGGGATGTGATAGTGTTGACCATACTACCTTCATTTTTTGAGGTTTGAGTTACTGAGATTCCGAGAGCGTCAAATAAATCTCTACCAACTAGTGGTTTTAGCCCGTCGCGGACTACCACAAATTCAGTTTCTTCAAGTCGCCATCCATTGCTCGCAATTGGTGCCTGTATCATACCCGTCACGCTTATGGGTTCGTTTGAAAATGTTTTGAGTTCCTGGGAAGGCGCTATCATCAACCATCGAGCAAGGGGAGAATTTTCCACTATTTCCGAAGCAAGAGACTCGGGTAAAATACTGCATACACTGCCTGAATCAATGAGAAGTCCTACTTGGGTATTACCAATTTGCAAGATGGTGTTCTTTGGTACAATCTGTATTGCGTTTTTTGCGATGCTGGCGACCATATTATCATCTGAGCTATCGTAATCTGATTCGCATTGTGGGTTATAATTCATATTTTGTATGGCATGTACCGTCTGATCAGTTGAAGTTTCTTCAACAGAGTTAACATTAGATCGGATGGGTTTATTTGATGATGGCTTCCTGCACACTCGCAAAAAATGATTTTGTAAACCACAGTTATTGCAAGTCTTGCCTCTCGCAATACACTTGACCTTATGATTTGCTGACCATGTTAAACCACAGTTTCTGCAGAGTTGATTTGGTGGTCGAGTAAAACTAGATGTAATCGGCCGTTGACTCGGTGGTCGAGAAGGTCGTTGAGAAATTACTGCGTTAACCTGTGGAGCAGGTTGCGAGTTTGTAATTTGTAGTTGATTTCTTTGACCTAATTCCATATTTATGGCCAAACGTAATGCTTGAGCTGGTTCTAGAGTTTCTCGCAGCAATTCCCTTTGGATTTCCGGATCTAACATATTCGCAATAAATAAATCTCTGATAAGAGTATCTTCTTGACTCCCGAGTTCACAATTTTCAGAAAGTTCTTTCAAATTTCCAAAGAAATGTTCGATAGACTCTCCTCTTGTCTGTTTTGTAGTGAAAAGTACGTACCTATCAAATGTGATATTGCGCTGCCGAATAAATGCTGATTCCATGAAAGTTCTGCTGTTGTTAGAATGTCCATCTTGAGGTGTGGGTTTCTGCTACAAGCAATTCGACGTCCTTCGGTGCCCAAACTGAGATATAGCATTGACACAGTCTTTCGATCAGCTTGTGCCCACGGTTTATCTCCACACATTACTCCTATCTCCAGTTGTCTCTGACACCGATTCTCCCAGTTCATTTTTGATTGAGCGTTCCTCGCCAATCTTTCCCTCTCCGATTGTGCCGATGATCCTGTTATCGTATCCTCATAGATAGGTTCAAGTGGTAGTTGTACTGTTTTGGGGTTTGGTTCCAACAAAGCGTCTAGTGTAATATTTTCCTTCGCAAGAAGAGCTAACTTGGCCTGCATCTGTCACTTTTCCCATTTCAACGGAGGGTCTGCACTAAGTTTATCCCAAAATGGCTCAATGCCGAGTGGGGTCCGCTTCTGAGTTGCTGACTGCGCCATGTCGTACGCAAATGAGATTGCGTACTTAATCTTGAGTCGCGAGTGACGATTATGTTTTATATCCTAACTTGCGCGGCGAGTGCGCTTTACACAATTTCTAAATGAATCCGCTTAGCGAATCGCTTGGTAATTACTTGTCTACTTTAATTGATTAGTAAGACAGTTAATGAAGAATAAGTTAAATTAGGCAACTGTTCGCGAAGTGCAAAACTAAAAGAGTGAGTATTAAGGCAACTGGTATTACAGAAGTCACAAAAAATATGAACAATAGTTTCCCGCTACGGCAGATGGGAATAACAGACTAGCATGTGAAATAACATTGACTTATACACATGCCCTTCAGGAATAAGTACACTAAATTAAATTAAGTACATCGTATAATAAATTTACTGCACTAAAATAATTTATGATGTGTGACAAAACTGAACCTATTGTAACACTTAGTGGCAAAAAAAAGAATTCACAAAATGGGTTTCACCTTGAGGTGGACGATAAATGCTGAAAGTTGGTTTACAACGGATATGGGAAGTCTATTTACTTTCTGGAAAGAAACGTTTCCCTCTAAGCAACTGTCAGGCTGAAACTCACATGCCTTTTGGTAATAATTTTTGGATTGCACTCATTTTTTGTTTTGTGATTGTATCAAGTGCTGTGTTGCAGTCTCGCCAATATTAGGTTGCAATAAATGTTTCAGTGCACTTGAGATCCGTCCGCGTACCTGGATTGTTATGTTTGTCATCCCGGGTCGAGAAAAATTGGAAAAATATGTAAGGTAAAAAATTGGTTTTCACCTCAAATTTCGTACTTAATTTTGCGGTGAAATGCGGTGAATGCGGTGAAATTATGTAAGTTCACCGCTAGAGTAAGCGGTAAACGTACAAAAAGTCAGCACATTTCACCGCTTACTACAATTTACCGTTCTTGCACGGCTTCGAACCTCTCACCTCCTGCATGCCCGCCACGTCTTCCACTGCGCCACTGATCACTAAAATCTAGCATACTTGTTTTGAGTTTAAATCAAATTCACTCTTCTTTTTGTAAAACATGCGCAATGAACTTTTGTAAGATTAGCGGTGAAATTTCAAATTTTAGTGGTAAAATGAGTGAAATGTGGTGATTTTTCGTAAGTTCACCGCTTACTCTAGTGGTGAAGTTACATAAATTCAGCACTTAAAAAAATTTTCAAAAAGATGTTTGATTTTTTGTGGGTAAATTTTCCGTGCGTCTTTTAATAAATGTATCTTAAATTTGTTGAATATAAGTCAATTTCAGGCGTTTTATAATTGGTGAGTTTATTTAATTTCACCGCATTCACTGCTGTTCTCACACAAATTTAACATTTTTTCTAAGCGGTGAAATTATGTAAGTTCACCACTAAGTTAAGGGGTGAATTTATGTAATTTCATCGCCTTTACCGCTCATCTTACATAATTTGGACGTTTTTTTCAAAGCGGTGAATTTATGTAACTTCACCACTAAATTCAGCTGCTGTAAAATCCGGTGATGTAATTTCACCGGTACCAGGCAAAAATGTTATTTTTGACTGCATTCACCGCCTGATTTATGTAATCTCATCGCACTCACTGCTTATCATACAAAATTTTCCGCATTCACCGCTTATTTTGCATAATTTTGCGATGAATGGCGTTGACAGCCCGACCCGAGATGTTTTGTAATATAATGATAGTGTGTGCGATTTAACTGGTATTTGAATCCTTGCTAACATTGATGCCTATAACACAACAAAGAGGCTTGGTAATGTGCTTTCGGACATAATGGTCCGACCCCACTCATGCATTTTTTACTTAATTTTCTGCAAAATGAAAAAATTCTATTATAGTTATTTGAGTAAAAAACAGATATCAACAAAAACTACTAAATGGAATAAATAATGCTATCAAGCATTAAAGCGCCCCCGAAAACTGAAATTAAATTGACTACAAGCTCTTAGTAACAAAGTAAAAAGACGATCAGATAAACCTAAACTCTACCATTTCTTTTTTCCTTATGAGATTTATTTTTCATGATACCAGGTAACAAGTCGAAAAAAAAAGAAAACAATTAGGCAAATTGATAATGAAAAATTAACATTTGATTTTCTTGATACCAGATAATTTTAAAGCCATAAAAATTAATAGCTTTTAACATACAACAACCATCCGAAAAACCAAAAGTTTGCTTTTGTTGAGATAAAGCCAGAGAGAGGACTGCAAAATAACAACAGTTAAAACAAAACTTTAAGTGTTTCAAACAATTTACAAATCAAAAAGAATTGAAGCCCATGAGATCATTAGCAAATAATCGAATAGTCTAAATAATTTCAAATTCGAATTGTTTTAGTTTACTTAATATAGAACCCATTCCATTGTCTTCGCTCGAAATCTTCGCTTGAAAATCATTGACACTGTTATTAAAGGGAACATGTTACAAGACAACAACCAAAACCAATAATCACCACCGCAAAAAAATTATGAAAGCGCATGGTGCAAGTCATAACTCATTGGTTACAAACCGAAGATCTTTTCTGGAAATGACTAGACTTCAAATTGAAATAAAAAATAAGAAAGAGGTGTTCTAAAAGTGTTCTCAAATATTTCATAACAGAAAAAAACCATTTCAATATATCCATTGGGTATCAAGTAACGACCGAGCAAGCGCTCTTTTAGTTCTCAATATGAAGCTAAGAGAACTATCATTAGTCAGAATGAATCGGACGACTACTAAAAGGACAGCGAAAACTGGCGAAATCAGAAAGTAAGAAAAAATGCCAACGTCAGTTTTTTTTTTCAAAAAAAAAAATCACATCAGTAAAATAAATTTTGTATTTATTTTATTGATCTTCTCGTCAATGCAATGGGAGAAGAGGAATAACTTGCTCTCAAAATGATTTGATCAAATATGCAATAATCACAAATTTTTTTCACACAACTCGTAGTTTCAGAGAAATTGAAAATATTAATATTAAAGCAAGACACTAAATATGCTCAATAACACCTCACCTCTCTATGACGCCAGAAAGCGAATTACACCTGTCATCTTTTAGAATAATTCATACGCGGCTGCAGGCACGACAACTGACGCAGTTAGAAGCCAAAATATAAAAGTGCAAAGAGAAAGTGTCGTAGCCATTCAAACAAAAAATAATTGCCAACGTTTTTCGATAATTTCAAATAAATGTCTTTCAGAACGCCAATGGAAACTGTCAATAGTAGAATATTGTTGCAAGCCTTCAAGAAAGAACCAGAACTATGAACAGTTATTCAAAAATCACATTAAAACATATTATGCTTAAGGGAAGATTTTTGTTAGTTATCAGCGCTTTGTTGCTTTTAGATAGAAAATGTTGGTACGCAATCATTCAACATCGAGATTAATTAAAACATCAACCGACTCACGTTAGATGAATCTTTCTTGAACTACAGGCAGGTGTGGATAATTTTAGAACAGATGTAGCTTAGATTTTGTTTATCCCGTTTTTGAGGACGAAAAGTCAAATGAATCCGAGAAAAATTGTTGACGCTAAAAATCGCAAGAAAAACCCACTTGACTAATATAATTGCTGCAAACTTCGTTTGAGAGCAATTAATCAGTACTGAAATAAAAAGTTTTTTCGCCAATTAAAACGGACAACTTATTTCCTTCTTTCTGCTTTCCCTTCACTTCCCTAATCAATTTCAGCTCATATAGTCATTGGCTCAGTTGACATCTATTTAGGCCTGTTACTTTCTCTGGTTTGTTTGAACTGGAAGTGGGCTTCGTGTGGGATACCTGAAACTGTATTATTTCTTGGGGCCGCGCACACAGATTTTGAGAACACTGAAATTACAAGTGCTATTCCCTGGTTGATTACTCAGATTATTTTAAAACTTATCCTGCATATTATAATAACATAGCTGGCAGATTGTCAGAAAATAGCCGCAATTGCTTCAGAGATCTGCAGTCTCAAAAAACAGTAAAAAAGACATACCAAAAATTGTTTCTTTTCATTGAAGGCTGATATGTTATATTTTGATAAAAAAATATGTATAAGTTTTTTGCTGCTCTCAAATAGCCTTCATTTAGAGTGACACACACCCATTTGACCTTATCTCTTGAATTAAAGTAAATAGAAGTCAATTTCAAAGTGAGGAAGTCATTTTTGAGAGTGAGGTAAGTCCAGTGTGACCAGATATTTAATCACGCTAATGAACAAAAAAACGCACTCCACTAAAAGCGCAAAAGGACGTCACACACACTCACTTCGTTGAAATTGCATGAACGAATGAACCAATGCTGATTAGAACTACTTGTGACGTCATATGGTCGTAACAAAAATCGTGACGACGAAATAAAAAAAACATAGCCGGTACAATACCGGAAACGACACGAATCTTCGTGCATCATAATCTCTAACCTAGTCTTACCGAAATCAGAAAATCAAAATATACAAAAGAAAAATAACAAAAGTAGCCCAACAAACCTCATTAAAGTGTTTTAAAAATGTCGACAATTTTTTAGGTGCGGGGGGAGCTAGGTGGTGTGGGTGGGTAGATAGGTTGGGGATGTGGGTAGTGCTGGGGTAGTTGGGGGTAGCTGTGGTAGGCGGGGGGGGGGGGGGGGGTTGTGCTGTGTAGTTTAGATAATTATGTGTGACTTATTTAGGAATATAGAATCTCAAAATGATCCCTTCACCTTGAACATTACCAGCATTTCTTAATTACTATACATTACAAACGAAGCTACTGTTAAAGTCCAATGTTCGAAAACAGAAGTCAACAATCAAAAACGTAGGTAAATGCTCGAACAGAGAGAAGTCAAAAATCAAGTCATGAACAAACTTGCTTTCTGCGTAAAACTGAAACATGTAGAATCTCATTACTCCTCTTCAAATTGTAAAAACCAGGAGAAGGCCAATAATAGCCCAAGCTATCGCTGTGCGGCTATTAATAAGAGTGTAGGAACATAACCGACAAATTTCGCGCGAGCGGTTGACTTCGGCAGTACCCAGCTGGGCTCCAGTGATGATAGCATTGGGGGGGGGGGGGGTGGTTGAGCAGATTAGAGGTTTAGCGTTGGGGGGAACGGTTAAGCCATTGAGGGGGTCAAAATTTAAGATTAAGAAACACTCTTAAGACCCTGAAAAATTATCCTCAATTTAGTTCTGGTTAATCGCATACTTAGAAACTAGCAAGTCGAAAGGCTCCAGGAGAGGTGCTCAGCCACTTAATGCCCTCCCAGCGCTACCTGTTTATCCAGTTTTTGAGGACGAATAGTCAAATGGGTCAGAAGAAAAATTGACGCAAAAAATCGCAAAACAATCACATGACTAATATAATTGTTTTAAACTTCGTTTGAGAGCAATTAATCAGTACTGAAACAAAAAATTAGTCTTCGAGCATAGACAAAAAAACCTAACAACTGTTTAGAATGTTCAGTATTATTCCAGTGTAAAATCAGTAAAATTAGATGTGTTAAAGGTAATGTTTATTTTCGGTGCGAGTGCAGGACTTTACTTTCAACTCGAGTATTCTTATAATTGCAGCACTTGAAGGAGAAAAATTCAAAACAAATTATATCACTAAAAAGCCTCGAGTTTTTTTGTGGATTAGTTCTTGAATTATTGCAAAGCACATTTGATATACATTGGGTACATAAATTTGAAGCAAAACATGAAGTACATAAATTTGAAGCAAAATATGTTTTTGCTCACAACAACTCACAGATGCAAAATTATCTCAAAAATGCAAAAAACTCTAAGAGAACTGATTGCCCTGCGAGCGCTACCTGTTTATCCCGTTTTTGTGGACGAAAATTCAAATGGAGCAGACGAAAAAATCAAGATCACAGGACTATTATAATTGCTACAAACTTAGATTGTGAGCAATTAATCAAAACTTAAAGAGCATATTTACATCAAAAACGTTAGCCATTGAGCCAAGAAACAAAAACAGAACTGTTCAGAATAATCAGAGTGAAAATTCCAGTGAAAATCAGTAACTTTTGTGAGTTAAAGTTAACGATTGGCGGATGCAGGATTTCCTCTTCCCCTCGAGTATACTTATAATCGGAGCTCTCATAGAAGAAAAATTCAAAACAAATTATATGACTATACAGCGTCGAGATTTTTGTGGATTAGTTCTTGAACTATTGCTACACACATTTGATACACATTGAGTACATAAATTTGAAGCAAAATATGAAGTAAATAAGTTTGAAGCCAAATGAATTTATAATAACAATAGCTCACAAATGTAAATTCACCATTCATCACTACATACTCGGCAGAATTTTTAGGCATTTATATACAAGCAAATTTCAGGCTTATTGCACTATTAGTTTCAAGGGAATACTCTGAGAAATATTATTTCTCATTTGAAACCTCAAGTTTTGATTCGTACGTAATGATGAACAAATAGAACCTAAAAATTGAAGCAAAGCATTCTAGTAATCACAATAGCACAAAAAGCCCAAAATGAACCCTTACGCAAGATAGAATAACCAAATGACGTTTTTATAGTTAATAAATTATAATCATCAAATTCTCCTCTGTCAACTCTCACTGCATGCGCCCCTTTGAAGCCATTTTGGGAGTAAATGAATTTGATGTAGGGTGCCACTCTTGTTGCAGCTGATGGTCTGGATGGGTCTGCACACATGCCAGGTGGACCAAAACTCACTACTCCATACAGACACAACGGCCTTCCTTTTCTGTCTCTCAGAATTACAGGACCACCGCTGTCACCTTCCAGGAAAAAATTTAACTATTCAAACTCTTGTTCTTGATTAATTAATGCTCTTTTTAACTTGACAACCTTGCCAATACAAAAAACCGTAGGTATGTTGCAATCAATTTGACTTTATTGCCAGGGGCCGAGGGGAAGGGGTTCATGCCGTTAGATATCAAAATTTCATCAAATTTGACAAAAAATACGCCACAGAAGCCACGGTAGCCGCAGTAGCCACGACCACAGTAACCACGACCATGACATAATTGGCCTTGAGTTATAACTTTTGACAAATTTTGATGACATTTTAGTTCATTGACATATTCTAGTCCATAATGCGACAAGGGGTTGGCAGTATAAAAAATACAAATACTCGCCCAATTGTTCAAGAAAAATTGGTTTTCTGCGTGATGACATATACTCTGTTCATGTCCTGCGGTAGACAATTGACTCTCGGGGAGGAACTTTATACTCAAATGGATTTTTTTGTTCAGTCAATTTTGACCAATCGATATATTCATTGTAGAGTTGTCATTGGTATCATTAAAAGCCTGTCCAGTGCGGAATATGGAATTAAAAGGATTTTTTTGAATTTCGCTTTTTACAGCGAGTTATCGATATTTTAAGATTTCCGAACATTCGGTCGAATTACTTTGCTTTTTCAAGTTTTCCGTAAATTTTATTCCAAATTTGTCAATTTTTGCTAATTAATGTTAACATTTTCAACAGTAATGTTTTTGCTACTATCTTAAAAGAAAGAGAGGGTTCGCTGAGTTTATCGATTCGATTTTTGTGGCTAGAATTTGTGCTAAATTTTCAAACTTCATTTTTGTGTCAAAAATGTGACGAAATATGCTTTTTTAGCTCATTTTCTTTGCTTGAATTTTAGCCCAATTTGCTGGAAGCAGACACCTAAAAACTGCGGAACAATTCTTCGTACGCTCAAAAAGTTGTGCTCGTTGGGCTGGCTTTAAGAGTCTTCTAGATTTATAATTTATTATAATATTGCTAGTTTTTCTCAAATTTCAACTCGATAGTCTGAACCTATCGAGTTGAATTCAAAGTGACAAGCGCACTTTGACTGTTTTTTTTAAAAAAAATGAGCTATTTCGCAACCATATGAACAATTAAATGTTTTTTTTTGACGCGCAGCATCAGCAGGGCTGATCTTGACCTCACCATGTAAGTAGTATAAAAAGCTGACTAGAACCTCAACGGGGGGGGGGACACTATGTATTAAGATAGGGAATGCAGAAATTGTCCCCCTAGGGGGGGACACTTAGGGGGACATTTACCGCAAATTCGCAGTAAACATCCCCCTAAGTGTCCCCCCTAGGGGGACAATTTCTGCATTCCCTATCTTAATACATAGAGTCCCCCACCGTTGTGGTTCTGGTCAGCTCCTATTTTTTTTTCTGAAAAAAATGTGTTTCACTTTTCGGTTGGTTGTAATATGTTCAGTTTGTTGTTTTTGTCTCTAACAGATGTTAACTAGTTTGAAACATGTTCTGTGAGTAAAAAAAGTAGTCGGAAACACCTTTTTCGAAAATTGAAATTTTTGTCCCATAGGGGGACAATAACTTGTAAAATTTTTTGAAAAATGGGGTCCAAATATTTTTTCTCAATTTTTTGTCTCTAATAGACATTAAATGTTGTGAAACATGTTTTGTGAATGATAAAAAGTGTTCAAAGTCGATTTTTTCAATTTTGAAATTTTTGCCCTTAAGGGGTGTCGACACTTGTAAAATTTTTTGAAAAATGAGGCCCAAAAATTTTCTGCGTTTTTTGGTCTCTAATAGTCGTTAAATGTTGTGAAACATGTTTTGTGAATGATAAAAAGTGTTCAAAGTCGATTTTTTCAATTTTGAAATTTTTGCCCTAAGGGGTGTCGACACTTGTAAAATTTTTTGAAAAATGGGGTCCAAATATTTTTTCTCGATTTTTTGTCTCTAATAGACGTCAAATGTTGTGAAACATGTTTTGTGAATGATAAAAAGTGTTCAAAGTCGTTTTTTTCAATTTTGAAATTTTTGCCCTAAGGTGTGTCGACACTTGTAAAATTTTTGAAAAATGGGGTCCAAAAATTTTTTCTCAATTTTTTGTCTCTAATAGACGTTAAATGTTGTGAAACATGTTTTGTGAATGATAAAAAGTGTTCAAAGTCGATTTTTTTTTCAATTTGAAATTTTTCCCCTAAGGGGTGTGGACACTTGTAAAACTTGGGTCCAAAATTGTTTTCTCAATTGTTTTCTCTCCAATACATATCCCCATCATAAAATTGTCTTTTTAGCAAGAGATAGTTTCGATCTACCAACCTCTGGTTATGGGCCCAGCGCGCTAGCACTGCGCTATCTTGCTTTGCACACATACATACTCACACACCTACACACACTCACAAAACACCTATACAAGCATAGGTACTTATGTAACATAAACATTCATTAATTCAGTCATTCATTCGTATGTACATATATAAATACATATATACAAACTTACATAATTTCATACAAACATTCATACATACTTACATAAATACAATCATACATACATACATACACATACAAATATACACACATACATACATTACATACTCAATGATAAAAAACCCAGTTGTACAAGAAAAACAAGTTTTCACCTAAGTATGTACGCAATTATGGTCATAATCACTTATGTCCGTAAATGCATACAAATTGGTGAAAACAACAGTAAAACAACTAACCTGTTAGTAGATATATGAAATCAATACTGATATATTAATTGGAGAGTCATCGGATCATGCCCAAACACGTTCAGGGTCACAAAACTTTCCAAAATAAACTGACCAATCACAGTGCTTGATTTATTATTCAAGTTGACAACCAATCAGAATTGAAAGATTTATAAACAAAAACTCTAAACGCTCACGTTCAGTAAACAGTAAATAATGAACACAATAGAAACAAAAGATATCAAGCTCATTCATGAGAAAGTTTTATCACTGAGAGGTAACATAAATTTTACACACATATCTTATCGACAATTATATTTCGTAGCTGCTTGTTCTTTGTTAGATCCAGAAGTTGACGGAGAAATAGCACTTAAATTTAGACCATATGGTGGTTTCATTGGAATTGATAATTCAAGACTAGATCCCTTATTGAAACGAAGCAAAGTGCTACGACTTCATGCTGCACTGCATGACGCCGCTGGATTTATAAAAGATTGCCGAAACAAAGGCCCTGGATATGTTTACGCTTTCCGTTACTCACCAGTAAACAATTGTCTTTTTGGACACCTGACAGGAATATTATTCATTCTATTAGTGAAAATTTTTTATTCACAATTGTTTCGTGAATTGGAATGTTAGAAAATTTTGGCAGCAAAACCACAAATATTATTGTCCTCGATCTCGAAGGTTTCAACCTCAAGTCACTTGGATTTATTATTAAAGAACTCAGTTTGTGTTCCAGTTACAACGATACAATATTTTTCAAACCGCCGCTTAAATTCGCTGATTTACCCGCACACGATAGACAAACTGTTATTTGGCTGACCAATAACCTACACGGTCTTGATTGGGACGAAGGTGATATACCTTACTGTGATTTGAAAACAATCTGTCTGAGTTTCAGTTTCCGATTCACACGGAAAATCTTTTTTGCCAAAGGCATTGAAAAGTGTGAGCTCCTCAGTAAGCTTTTAGAAAAAACTGTTTATAATCTGGAAGATCTGAATTGCCCCCGAATCTCAGAGATAATATCAGAAGAACAAGTTCCCTCCTATTATCTTCATTCAAACTTTCGTTTAACAAACGATCAATTATCAAATCACTGCGCGGAACGTAAAGCTAGAATATTCTCACAGTGGACACAAAGTGATGCACAGAGAAGACACGGCAACTTTAACAACTTATCTGTCAGACAACTTGAAGATATTCACTTGCTTGACTCCACTTGACGATCAGCCCATTGTAATATTCAACAGAGTTCAGGATCCCTCTCCACCAATACAGAATAATTTTTCAAGTGATCAACAGAACCGAGCGAACAATCTCAACAATAAACCAAACACAGCACAACAACCGCGTTACAACTCGCTTTATAGCGCAGCAGCAAAACGTTATTTTTCATCCATTACTCTTTCTCCCGACTAGACAGCTTTAGGGCTTTCCTGCCCATGATAGATAATTTCTATCACTTCCAACTGTACGTAAAAAATAAACAGAGAGCTCGAGAACATCGGAATCAGTTCAATTATGGCTATGAACAAAACACACCAGAAACCTATGCAGTACCCCAAAGAGCAGCGAATCCCACGTTGGAAGCAATGGGCGGACAAAAAAATTCCTCAATTTAGATTGAAGGAAACACCACCAGAACGTGAGCTATCACTAAGTGAGATGCCGAATGAGTTGCGATTATATGTCTTGGAGCACCCCGCAGTTGAAAAAGTCTTCAGCCAACCATCGTTCGACGAAAATGACTCATCAACCGTTTGTTATAAACTAGAGATAAAAAGTCATATTAAAGGTTTCAATTTGTTTGAGTTCTGGTACATGAAACAGTTGCCCAGTAAATAATTCAAAAATTAACATTTTATATCATCCTTGTTTCAATTCACTTTTGAATTAATTATTTTTCTCCAATGAATCAAAGAGACGAGGCTGACGCCGGTATCAATAATTTAGTCTTTGATGTGAACAACAAGGAGAGGCCCCCATGGCGTTGTTGTTCAAATTCAACAGTGCCAAGGTCCGAAGTAATATTTTTTGTTCAAGTTAGTATCATTGTGTTAATGATCATTCTTTGCTTCTCTATGCTCTTTCTATTATCAGAAAGCTGTGAAGAGAAATCAATTTGGATTGCTCTCTTATCGAGTTTAGTTGGTTACATTTTACCTAATCCCAAACTATGAACAAAATTATTCTTACACATGACAGGGTATTCATGTCAATTGTAGGACCAAGTGGTTGTGGTAAAACAGAACTCTTGTTTCGAATGCTAAAAGGTTCGACCTTTTATCCACGTTTTGAGAAAATTTATTATTTTTACAAAGAGTTCCAACCACTTTTCAAAGGTATGCAACAAGTTATACCAGGGATTGAGTTTCTAAAATACTCAGGCTTTGATATAACAAAAAATCTATCACATTGTCTGCTTATCTATGACGATTCATGTGAACAAATCTTCAACGATAAAGAATTTGTAAAAATAGCTACCTCAGGACGTCATCGCAAATTACATGTTATATACGTCAAGCATAATTTGTTCCATCAAAGCAAATGGTCCAGAACCATTGATCTGAATACAACACACATAATATTATTCAAGTCGCTTCGTGACATTCAACAAATTGAATATCTTGGAAAACAGTTGAATTGTCTCCAACTGATAAAAGAAGCATACAAACTAGCAACTGCGGAGCCCTTTGGACATTTTATTATTGATCTCGATCCCAAAACCAGTCAGGGTTTACGATTTGCGTCACATATTATTGGACCTAATCCTTCAATTTTTTACATTCCTTCGGAGGAAGCCGTTGTTACACCAATTACGAATGAAAAGGAAACATTTGCTTATGCTCACGCAATGGGCAAATAGCACAAACAAGAACTCCAACATTGAACCCGAGTTACTTAAAGACGGCGACTTCATTTGGTTTCTGAGTGACTGTGTGATGAACGTACTCTCTGGAGTTGTTCCAGTCAATAAAAAAGAACTAAAAAAATTTGAAAAAACTCTGCGTCAACTTTCGAACAGGAAAGTAGGGAAAACTGAACGGTTGAAAATAATTCGATCTCCCTCGGGCAACAATCTCATTCAACTCATAGCATTACCCTGCATTGAATATCTAGAACAAAATGCATACTGAAGAGTTTGTGTTAATACCTAAACAGATGTATACAAGAGAACAACCTCATGTCTCTCAATTACTCAGCAACAAAAATATTCACAATCCAACCAAGCAGATATCACTTCTCAAGAGAAACAAGTCACCATCAGCTCCTTCTGCCTCGCAACAGGATGCAGAACAACAAACTGACGCTTCAGTGGATGATAGAAGTACAATAAACGAGTCTATGGCGAAATCATTTTCGACAGTCAACACATCGACTATCAAAAAGGGAGTGCTGAATGATATTAGAATCTTGAAGGGGATAAAGTTTGAAAGAGCGAATACAATACTGGACATAATAGAGGAATCAGATTCTGTTTCCTTGGACTCATCAAAGAGATTGCTTATTAATGGTACAAATACAGAAGTTCTTGCTGCTACGTTTCTTTACAATCTACAGCAAACCACTTGCAAACTATCTTTCGAACAATTCAGTGTATTAACGCATCTCGATATTGGTTCGCATTTGACTTGTAACACATACGCCAAAAAGTTTCTAAATTTATCATCTGAAGAGAGACTGCAATTTTTGGAATATGAGTCGGACAAAGAAGTTGCTTCAAAATCCCAGCGAAAGAAAACAAAAGCTTCTGACAACGACCAGAGAAACTTTGAAGAGGCAGAAAAAGAAATCAAACCAACCAGCCCCTGGGAGAATTACTTCTTATCAAGTTAAACAGTTAGACAAATTGTACACTAAAGGCAGTGCTGCATTTGGTAGCATTGCTAACTTGAAGAAGGCTAGCGGTTTCACCAGAGACAAAATTGTTCGCTATCTTCAGTCGAAAGCCCCGTACACAAAATACAGACAATTCCGGAAAAGTTTTCCCAGACTGAAAGCTGTTGCATATAGAATAAATGAAATCTGGTCTGTCGATGTTGCGTATATGGATAAAGTTGCCCAACACAACAACGGTGTAAAATACTTGTTAGTGGCTGTGGATGTTTTATCACGTTACTTACGAGTTCAACCAATGAAAACTTTATGTGCAAAAGATGCTGTTGAAGCGTTCAAAAAAATGATCAAGAAGAAACAACCAGAAAAAGTATGGACAGACAAGGGATCAGAGTTCAAAGGAGATTTCAAAAAGTTTTGTGAAAAGAAAGGAATTCATTTATATACAACAGAAAGCGAAACCAAGTCGGCATTTGCAGAGAGGAACATTCGATCGCTTAAAAACATCATTTACAAATATTTGGAAGAAAAGTGGACTTGGACATATATTGAAGATTTACCCAAGTTTGTAAATACTATAAACAGTCGTGTTAACCGGGTAACCCATTTAGCACCTAATAAAGTTTTCAAAAAACATGAACCAATTTTAATATCATTAGCAATCAACACAACAAAGTACAAACCAAAATACGAAAAAGGAGACCTTGTTAGGATTGCAAAGCACGACGAAAAATTCAGAAAAGGTTATAAACAAAATTATACAGACGAAGTTTTTACGATATTCAAAATTGCTACCGTGAGTCCACCAACGTACAATCTTATAGATGCAAACAACGTTATAATTGAAGGTAAATTTTACGAACCGGAATTAGTCCAAGTAAACGTGTTAGTTACTGCAGATGAATAAAATGAATCCCGCCAAAGAATTCACAATCGACCTAATATCCAACGCATCAATGGAAGTTTTTGGTGAAAACACAATGGCAAAATTCCGTAACCAGTTATCTCAACCACTTATTTTGGATGGAGAATGGCAAGTAGCTTCACTTCAATATCCTTCCCATCAAACATCAACAACGTCAATTCAAACGGGTTAGTCGTTTATAAAAACTCGGGAGTGGAACTCGACGCCTCAAATAATCGCAGTGGACACCTCAGAAAAATTCGCAAAGGCATTTACAGTAGCTTGGATCAACTAATGGATGAACTTAGACGAATTGCTCAGTTTAAACAATTTGATTTTAATTTTGACAAAATTACTCATAAATTGGTTTTACAATTCGGAGCGAATGAGGGTTTTTCATTTGAAAACGAAGAAGTTCCAAGTATTCTCGGCTTCAAGGGTATAAAAGACAACTCGCATGATGGATACATTCATATTGGATACAAATCACACAAAACTCTCAATAGACACCAAAGTGATTTTCCAGTTGATATAACCTGTGGCTCACAATTAATCTTTGTCTACATAGACGTTATAGAATATCAAATTATTGGAGACGTGAGAGCTGCTGTAATTAAAATCATTGAGACCGAAAGGCGTTTAGGAAACGGCAGCATAAACACTGTTACACCTATTCATCACAAGACATTTACAATTCTGGATTACAAGCCCATACTTTCTAACAATATTCAAAACATTAAAGTGGAGTTGAGGAACGAAGCCGGAAAACTCATTCCATTCACTGGAACAGGAAAAGTGATAGTAAGCTTAAAGTTTCAAAAAATCAAGTAAAATGGAAGCTTACTACAGCAACCAAGCATCACAGTCGATGCCACACTTCTCCGGTCATTATCGTCAAAGAGGAAGTGGCTTTGGAGCCCTCGCTGCAGGTATTGGAAGAGTTGCTCTACCATTGGCAAGAAGAATTATATGGCCCGCTGCCAAAAGAATTGGCCAAGAGCTTTTAGTGCAGGGTGCACCTGAGTTGGTAGAAGTAGCAACGAAACGAAAGTCGGCAAAGCAGGCGTTGAAAAGCACGGTTGCAAAAACAGCCCGCAAACAAATTGGTGGTTCTCTCCATTCACGCATAACACGAGGCCGGCAAGCTATTAGACGTCGAAGACAACACTTTGCTAAACCTCGACAGTACAAAAAACGTTCCACTAAAAAAATCATTACTCGAAAACCAAAGCCAAGAAGGAGTCGACTGGATTTTTTCTCTCGGGTCAGAAATGCGAACTAATATTGTAATACCTTCCGAAGCCACTCACAGCTTATTAGACTTATTTGAAAAACCGCCTTTGCTTGTTACCTTTGATCAATCATTTGAACAAAAAACTGGGCCACTTTATTCTCCCTCCGGATCGTTACTTGAATTTGAAGTGGTAGGTGATCGCAACAATTTCATAGACTTGCAAAAAATTTATTTGGAAATCAAATGCCGAAAACAAAATGTTGATGGAACTGATTTACGATATGACGCAGGTGATCCCGCTAATACTGATGCCGCATTTTTTGTGAATAATGTTCTTCATTCCCTATTTGCTGACTGCACTGTTTCTGCAAATGGAATAAAAATCTCTTCTGCCAATGGACACTATGCTCACAAAAGTTTCATAGAAACAGAATTCTCGCACGGGACGGATGCAAAGAAGACTTGGTTAAAGTGTCAAGGTTATGAGTATGAAGCAAACCCTAGCGCAATTGCTAATGCATTAAAAGATGCAAGAAAGCAGGCTGCGAGAGAATCAGCTCAAATTACTCTTTATGGAAAACTAGCTGTTGACTTTTTCTCGTGCGAAAAACAATTAGTAAGCGGAGTTACCCTGAGAATTTCTTTCCGAAGGTCACAAGATGATTTTGCCACTATAAGTGAAGCAGCTGGCAAAAACTACAAAGTAAAAATTGACGAAGCCAATCTTTTTGTTAGAAAGATGACTGTATCAGACAACGTAGTCGGAGCCATTGAGAAAACACTTTTGAGAACACCTGCAATATATCGATACAATGAAGTGATAACAAAAACTTTTCTTGCAACAACGGGGCAGCAAAGTTGGAAGCACGAAGATATTTTTACAAAAGAACCCATAAGACGACTTATAATTGCATTGTGTGCTGGTGATGCTTTCATTGGAACTAACACAGTAAATCCCTTCAACTATCGAAAATTTGGGCTGCGTGAGATTACAGTGTTCCGAAACGGCTACAGCCGGTACACCAATGTCAACAATTGACAACAAGCGTTTGTACTACAATTCAATGAGCGCATTAGCCTATGTAGAAAACGGTCATGGAATACCATTGAGTGAATTTTCAAACCATTTTATAATGGTTTTCGACCTGACTAGTACGCAAGAAGCCACACATGATTTTATTCATCCTGAACTAACAAATTCGTCTATATCGGTCGAGCTAAAATTTGATACAGCTTTAACAAACAACGTTGAAGTTTTCCTCCTCGGTGAAAAATCATCTACGGTGTATATTGACTCTGCAAGAAACGTATCCAAAAATATTCTGCCTATGAACGCATACTAATGGACGAAGATCAAATTTATATTCAAGTTCAAAAGTGCAAGCATCTCAAATACAAATTTCGAGGTGTTTATGCCGCTGACAATTATCCATTAAATTTACCTGTTAACAGTTTTATAATTGTAAACGCATCACGAGCTGATTCTTTTGGAACGCATTGGGCGATGCTTGCCAAACGCTACGCATACCCCGTACCATACTTTGCAGATCCGTTAGCACTACCTCTGACTGCCTACAAAGATATTTTCTCCCGTTTACAGCAATGTACTGATTTGCATATGATGATGGATGTTATGGAGCACAGAAGAGATATGCAATCCCCCCTGCAATCAGCAGACTCACAACTGTGTGGTTTATTTTGCATCTATATTGCGCACTATTTCTATAGCAGTAAATTTCCTTTTGTACCAGATGTAAATGAATTGCAATTGCTAGCATTTGTAAAACATATGGAGTAAAAATGAATTAAATTTTTCTATGACAGCTTAAGTTTAGACACTAGAATTTTTACAGAACTGGAAGTTCATTAAATAGTCTGAAGTCTCACGTACAAAACTCCCTTGTCCACTCAAAAGAATATCCATAATCTGATAGAGCGAAGATGAATGTTCACCATGCATTAGTTGACAAAATCGTTTTATAGTTACATCGGGGATAGTAGAAGCATGTTTGTTAGAAGTTGTAGTAATGGTTGAGAGTTTTTTCACAGGATTGAGCAAAGGAAGTTGTTTTTTAGTTTTGTTGGTTGAAACATGATTAAACTTTGATAAATACTCCACAGCGACATGTAAGCGAGAAACAATAGCACCACGAGTAACAAAGTTTTTCTCAGTAGGCAAAATAAGAAATTTGAAACAGGTCACGAGACAAGGTATCGGCACAGAAGCATACGGAGAAAAAACATTTTTATCTTCTAAACTTGTATCCTCAAAAATAAGATGCCAATGGCTGGAACCAAAGGAACAACCATCAATAACGGTCGAAGATGAATAATAACCGTACGCATAATTTTCTATTCCAGAATCTTGTAGTTTTGGTTCTGTGTCACAAATAGTGTATTTGAATCGTTTTTGAAACTTTTTGAAGTATTCGGGACTGTTTTCGTACATAGCTTCAACCATAGTAAGAGAGTAAACTGAGTGAAAAAATGATGTTTACCTCTATGAATTAGTGGATTTTAGTTGAGAACACTGTGTAAACAAATTTTCAAGGTCGTTCTAAGATGAAAATTCATTAAATTTTTCGTTATTTTAATTGCTTGTAAACAAATTCTGTCTAGACATTAAGTAAACAAATCAAGGCTGTCTGGTTTTTCCGAAGCTCTGCAAACAAATCAAAGCTGTCTCGTTTTCCCGAAGTTCTACGATCTTAAACCTGTGGTAAACGTTGGTTGTTTTCTTTGCTTGTGAACAAATTCTGTCTAGACATCAAGTAAACAAATCAGGGTTGTCGAAGTTGTGTACACGAATAATGGCTGTCGCAATTTCACGAAGTTTTGCAAACTTTGCTGTGATTGGTTGACGACTCCAAATAAAATCTATTTTTAGTATTAAAGAAATTTCAACTTCATTGTTCGCATGTAGTCATGAATACACCTTGAATTTCTGCAGAACTTGAGAGACATTTGTTTATTCATATTTTACGGCTCAGTTGACAATTTCTTACAAAAATAAAAAATCTCTTTGCTCATTCCATAGTTAACTTACCCAGTTATAACGAAATGCCTGCAAAAGATCGAAACCTACCCGTTAACTGTGAAAAATGTGGAGAATCTATTGCAAAATACAATGTTGCTCGCCACCGGAAGACATGTATGATGGGCACGCTTTACTGTAAGAAAAGGAATTGTAATTTTGCTACAAAAATTTCTGCAGAATTGTCATACCATATTGCGAAGGCTCACGGAGCAAAAGTTCGTAATACACTGAACAAGTGTGTTGTCTGTCAGAAACAGTTCCCAAGTTTCTACTCACTTCAACTTCATCGCAGAAAAGTACATCAAGCTAGCACAAAAATTGGGTCCTCAAGCACAATCCGTGTTCGTGAGATTATGGAGAAAGTTGATAACGATAGCGAGTCATTGAAAGAAGAACTAGCAGCGTGTCAGCATTTACTTGACGATATGCATTCTGAGCATGGCAGACAGGAAGTTTTCAACTTCAGTTTATCGAATTTGGACACCAAAAAGATCAATGAAAAACTCGATCGAGTTTTTGCAAACCTGAAATGTGCAGCAAAAGTAAACCTCGCATTGGGGTTTATTTTGCAAAATGTAGAGATAAACGAATACCGATATTATTATCCGCATGAAAATAACTTACTCCTGGATCGAGCTTTTCTGCTAAGCAATAAAAACGATTTATTGAACCTGCAGAACGAAATTGAGAAATTTGACTTGATTGAAACATGTACAAAAGAACGTCAAAACTCAAAATGGCGATTCACAGTAATTACAAATGTTACCGTTTTTGTAGCGCTTCTTACGAATTTACCTATGGGTTGTACTGATTCTCCTCTTCCAGAGCCATTGTTAAGGAATCCTGAAGTAAATTGTCTCGTTTCAAATGGACACAATGAACCATATAACGATAATTTGTGTTTATTCCGTGCAATTGCTATTCATTTATTTGGATCAGTAGATGTTGAACCAAATGCAACTAAAATTTTTCACAGTTTTGTTACTGCAAGTGGTTGCGACCCTGAAAGTTTCACAGGTGTTTCCTTTGATCAAATTCCAATAATTGAAGAACTAATCAAACAAAACATTTTCATCTATGATTTTGACATTGAAGACGGTGAAATTATTGGTGAACTTGTTCGACGCAGCATTGAACGATATGACGAAAACATTAAACGGCTTCGATACAACAACCACATATGTTATGTTAATGATATCAACAAATTCTTCAAGAAGTTTCGTTGTCCCAGCTGTGATGTCTTTTTCAACCATTCAGGTCATTTCAACCGTCACTTGAAAACTTGTAAAGAACTAGTGAAAAATGTCTATCCGCGAGGTGTTTATTCTTTGCGGGAAACACTATTTGAGAAGCTTGACAACATCTCAATCGCGTATCCAGAAGATTATACCCTCTTCAATAATTTAGCCGTCTTCGACTTCGAAGCAATATGTGTTCATTCAGTGGATATCAGTAACACAGCTACAACATCGTGGATTGGTACTCATGTACCTGTATCGGTATCAATTTTTTCAAATCTGTTGAAAGAACCAATTTTCTTATGCGAAAAGGATCCCAATCGTCTCATCATATCGTTTGTAGCGCAACTTGAAACCTTATCAGCAAAAAACAAAGCGGACTTGAGACCCAAGTTCTTGGAGGTGGAAGCTGAGATCGAAACCAGGTTGAGTGATATTTCCTCTAGACTGGAGATTATTTCCGAAAGTCAGTTGGAAAATAGTATCAAAGCAGAAGATAGTAATGCTTCTAAAAATTTCTTACGATACCAACAAAAGCAGCTCCTTGATCTCCAGTGTCATTTCAATAATTATGTTGACACTCTACCAGTTTTTGGATTCAACAGTGGAAAATATGATCTGAATTTGATCAAAAGCTATCTCACTCCTCATCTCCTTAACGGCAAAGCTATTACACCTACGGTAATCAAGAAGATAAATCAGTTCATCTCCTTCAAATTTGGGGATATTCAATTTCTGGATATTGTACATTTTCTCGGTGGAGCAACAACTCTGGACTCCTTTCTAAAAGCATATCAATCGAAAGAAACAAAAGGTTATTTCCCATATGAATGGTTTGATTCGCCATCGAAACTTGACTGTAGCCATCTTCCACCTTACGATTCCTTCTTCAGCAAACTGAAAAACTTGAATCCACTGGAAAAAGATTTCACTCAATTCGAAAGATTGATTCAATCTGGAAAAGAGCAGTCGGTAGTTCTCCGGGAAATGGGACTGAAAGAAAAGCCTAGGACTGGCATAGAAAACTATGCTCTCCTAGAAGATTTGTGGAAGATGGAGAAAATGAAAACCTTTCGAGATTTCCTTCGTTGGTATAATAACAAAGATGTTGCACCAACTTTACAAGCAATGGTGAAAATGATGGAGTTTTATCATGGTCAGAAAGTTGACATGTTAAAGCTCGGGTGCACGCTACCCAATTTAGCAAATATCTGTCTTCATAAATCGATGGATAGAAAGTTTTACCCTTTCATCGAAGCTGACAAGGACTTGCATGAGAAAATACGAAGTGAAATGACTGGTGGTCCATCAATAGTGTTTACGAGGAAAGCTGTTGTAGACGAAACATTCATCCGGAGGTCAAACAATGTCTGTAAAACAATAGTTGGAGTAGATGCTAGCCAATTATATCCTTTCTCCATGTGTCAAGCGATGCCAACTGGACTCTACACTAGATGGGAGTTTGATACCAATCTTCAAAAGTTCAAAGCTCGTCAAAACAAAATCAGGAAGTTTGAGAACATGGTAATGTCTTTCTATCAAGCAAACAGACCTGAATGTACTATTGAAAGTATCTATACAACTGGAAAACAGAAAAAAATTGATTCCTTTAGTGTGGATGGCTTTTGTGGTCATTGTCAAACAATTTTTGAAGCTCTCGGATGCTACTACCACTTCTGTCCCTGTAGAGAAACTCAAACAATTCTTGATAAAGACGAATTTGAAAATGGTATCCGGAAGCGTGAGTCTGATATCTTACGAAGACTTCATCTGGAAAAGAAAGGATATAAAATTGTTGAGATGAGAGAATGTGAATGGTGGGATCAAGTTCAGAAGAGCTCTATTTTGAAAGATCATGTTCGAAAAAATTTTCCCTACAAGTTACCTTTGAGCAAAGAGACACTGTTGACGCGGATACATGAAGATAAATTATTCGGATATGTACAATGCGATTTAGAAGTTCCTGAGGAGCTTTGTGAACGATTTGCAAACTTTCCTCCAATTTTCAAAAACTGTGACGTTGGAAGAGAGAATATAGGTATTTTCATGCTGGAATATGCTGAAAAAAACGCGTTGTTGTTAAAACCTCAACGAATGTTGATTTCGAGTTACAAATTAAACAATGGAATAGTCATAACACCATTATTAAAGTTTTATTTGAAGCTGGGTCTACGCTGTACCAAAATCCACAGATTCGTTGAGTATACCCCGCAAAAATGTTTCAACGGTTTCGTTCAATCTGTTGTTGATGCAAGGCGAGAAGGTGATGAAAATCCGGACTCTAGCGTTGTTGCTGAAACTATGAAATTACTTGGAAATAGCTCTTATGGTTATCAGATCATGGATCGAAGCCGACATACGCAAACACTTTATCTCAGCGATGAAAATATTCACAAAGCTATCACTAACCGTCTTTTCAGGAGATTGAACAATGTTGGGAGAGGTATATATGAGGTTGAGCTTGTGAAAAGCACTGTTGAACATCGTGAACCAATAATTGTTGGATTCTTTATCTTGCAGTACGCAAAATTGAGAATGTTTGAGCTCTACTACAATTTGTTTGACAAGTTCTGTGATGTTCAGAAATTTGAGGAGCTTGAAATGGACACTGATTCTCTGTATCTTGCGCTGGCTCATGAAAATCTATATGACTGCATTCGACCCGAAATGAGAAGCATTTGGAACGAGATAAGAAGAGATGACTGTACAGAAACTTTTCGCGCTGACAGTACGTGCAATTTTTTTCCAAGAACTTGTTGCGATAAACATGTGAAGCATGACAAGCGTGAACCTGGTTTATTCAAGGAGGAGTTTCGGTGTACCGAAATGCTATGTTTATGTAGCAAGACATATTGCTGTTATAATTCATTAACGAACAAAACTAAGTTCAGCAGCAAAGGACTCAACAAGAATGTTCTGGAAGAAAACAGTAATGGACCGTTACAGAAGTACAGAAGAGTCCTGGATGATGCAGTAAATGTATCCTCAACTAACAGAGGGTTCAAAACTATGAATCACCAAATTCTAACCTATGAACAGACTAAAAGGGGACTTTCATATTTCTACCCGAAACGAATTGTGGATAGAGATGGAATTCACACAAAACCTTTACTGATCTAAGCTGACAATCTATTTGCTTCCAGAACTTTAAATCTATCTAAATTGATCTATTTTGAACACTTGATAAGATTGTGATATTAATTTGTCAACCTAGTAAGTGTATTGTATAATTAGTTCCCAGTCGTTGTTTTCGTTGAAACTAATAGATAGAAATAACAGCAGATTTTCAGCATAATTTTAGTCTTCTTTTCGGAGTTGAGCTAGCATAGTTCTTTCTAAGCAGATTCCTCAATTTCTTGGGAGAGTTCAGTGTAAATCCTAGATAATGAATAAGCTTCTTTGTTTTTCAAAACTTTCCCGCTGATAAACAGTAACCGTAACCTGGAACGTTCTCGGAATTCTTAACATTTTGCTCTAGCAATCTGATTGGACAACCATCTTTCCCGTTTCCTTTTTAGCATTATTTTCTGGCTAGATGCACGAAATTTCCTTTTAAGGTAATCAATTAAAAACTATGATCTTACCGAACCTTTAGAAGTCTGCTCTGATTCATTTTGCTTCTCGTTGCCCCTGACTTCAGATTGCCTAATTTGATTTTCTGTTAGCAAAAGGAATCATCCTATCGATATGATATTTTCCTCTTTTCATGTGCTGCTAGAGACACAAAATTTATATTGACGTCTTTAATTGTAAGTACGAGGATTTTTTTAGAAATTGAAGGTCTTGAACTAGTTAAAACAAAATTTTTAATGTCTAATAATATCTATAATTAGGGCGTTTTTATAGCATTTTACTATCCCACCATAACCAGATGTGATACACAATAGTAACCACAGTTGAAAATCTTAACGTGTTATAACAAGATTCGATGACTCATCAGCAACTAGAAGACTCACTGTCTTTATCAGTCACAATACGTGTGCCAAGTACTACTCCAGTTACTTGTAACCTATTAGCTATCTTCGTTCATTGGTACAATATAACAATGTAGAATATCAATCAGATAATGTACTCAACGCGATGATGTAGTTAGAAATAATCTCTATTTATGTTCGCCTACAGTTAGGTAACAAATGTCAATATTACAAGTATCGATGATTCATTAGCAAATTGGTAATATGTAATCAATCCTGATACATGTAAAATCGATTACCTATCTTTATACATTATTGTCAAAAATCCAATCTTAATACATGTAAAATCTATTACATATCTTTATAGGTTGTTCTCTTAACTCTAATGTTAATACATGTAAAATCTATTACCTATCTTTATACATTACTGTCAAAAATCAAATCTTAATACATGTAAAATCTATAACCTATCTTTATACGTTGTTCCAATAACTCTAATGTTAATACATGTAAAATCTATTACCTATCTTTATACATTGTCTCACTAATTCAAAGATGACCTAAATAAGTTACAATTGTTATAACCAATCTTAATACATGTGGGTCGTCACCCCCCCCCGGGCAGCTCGGTCCCTCTATATACTACTCATGTATCCTTACAGTAAAGAGTTTCTAGATTTTATTGGGGCGTGGCTTTTTTTAAAGAATAATTTAGCATTTATAGTTTTTTGTTAATTACTGATAACTGTTTCATATCAGGCCTCAATTATTGACAGATACTACTTAGAAAACATGAGGCGCATCAAACTTAATACATTTTCAGAGTCAAGCTCATGGTTTTTTTAGCTTTGACCAAATTTTTCCGTAAAATTTATCACTAAAAGCCCGTCCAGCGTAGAATATGGAATGAAAACGATTTTTTGAAATTCGTTTTCTAGAGCGAGCCAGCGACGTAAATTTTTTTTGAATATTCGACCGATTTGCGTTAATTTTATTCACGTTTTCCGCAATTTTTGCCCACAAAATTTTTGCTAAGATATGTTAAATTTGTTAAAATAGGGTTGTTGATTTTTTTTTACTGAGATCAGAAATTATTTCTGACTTTTTTGATTTAATTTTATGGCAAAATCTTGGTTAAATATTGTCACCAAAAATAGCACAAAATAAGGTTCTTTAGTTCACTTTGATTAAATTTGCCGGAAGCACGCACCCAGAAACCAGTATCACATTTTTGTGAACTCCAAAAGTGGCTAGCTCTACTTCAATTTCCAATGAGAGTGCTAAAAAGTGAACATATTGCCGTTTTTTGCTAACTTTACTCAATGATCATCAAAAAGGCAGCCTTTTTTGATTTTGTATCTAAAACATTGTCTATAACATTCGAATATAATCAGTGTTCTTGATGGACGACCACCATTAGCAAGACCAGTTTTGGACCACTCTTAGAGTGTAACAATACAAAAATAAGTCGGATAGTAATCAGTCGGACTTTTTTAAAAAAAATTTCGATCTGTTTTATATTAATTAAAGAACAGAACAATTCCAATCAAAGCTCACTAGTGACAATTGGCTTTCAAAGCAGCTCCAAATCAATTTTTCTAGTTTTTCAATTGAAAATTTATGGTCGTTTTGACTTTTAAAAATATTTACACTGGTTTATTGATCTTTGCCAAAATTTTTTCTTAATCTGGTCAACTTGTAGCTTAGCGTCAGCAGAGAAAATGCTTCTTCTTCTAACTGAATGAAAATTTAATCGTTTTACAGTTTTACTTGTTGAGTGCTGTTTTTATGTCTTCGATGCAACCAGATTTTAATTTTTTTTTTAGGCATTTGCCCATTTTTCACGTTTTTTTCGTTTTGTCAGATTATCACCTTATTGACAGTTCACATATCACAATTTTGGCGTTCAAAATAAGGCACAGTTGAACAGATCAAAATCTTTAAAGGTATAGATTGTGAATTTCAGGGCTTTGGCACCCCTTCGAAGACTCTGAGAATTTAATTGATTTTTTTAAAAACTTTTGTCATAAAGTGACATTTTTACTTGAGTCGTATGAAACTTCTAGTATTTTTAGTCGTATAAAACTTCAAGATAATGACAGGTTTCGTTAGTTTTTTGGGGGAATAGAGGTGCAGAGATTCTGATTTTATCAAACAGTGCATGGCTTTCATTACTTTGGAATCAATTGTTTTCGAAAACAAAAAAGAAACTTTAACTTCGCATTTTTGTTCTTTTTTGTCTATTTTTTTCTTAATTCAGCTTCAGCCAGAGTTCTCGCCGATGAAAGAAAATAAATTTTTCTTTTTGTCAGATTTGACGTAATCTGTAGATGAAAGACATACTCCGAAACATTTCAGGTCTCACGATTCCTTTGGAAGAATAAACGAACCCATTTAATTTTGTCATTTGTAGCTAATGGCTTTCAAGACATTGAATATATTTTTTTTTCGAAAACTTTTTATCTACTCCTCACCTAATCTCATTAACGAGAGTTCAAATAACACACAATCAAGGTTAAATTGAATTTTTTGTTGTCTCTATTTGTTGTATATTTTGTAATCACATAAAAAAATGAATAACGACAGTTCTCATTGATTTTTTGGAGGAATAGAGGTGCAGAGATTCTTATTTTATCACACAATGGATGAATTTCATTATTTTGGAAACAATTGTTTTCAAAAACAAAAAAGAAACTTTAGTTTCGCATTTTTGTTCTTTTCTGTATATTTTTTTCTTAATCTCATTAAATACCGGTCTTATATGACACCATAAGCGTCAAGGCAAGGTGCCAGGGAATTCGTTATGACTTTACTGGCTTCAGCACGAGTTCTCGCAGAAGAAAGAAAATAAATTTTTCTTTTTTGTCAGATTTGACGTAATCTGTAGACGAAAGACATACTCTGAAAACTTTCATGATTCCTTTGGACGTATAAACGACCCCATTTGATTTTGTCATTTTGTAGCTAATGACTTTCAAGACTTTGAATATAAATTTTTTCGAAAACTTCAAAATTATTACTGAATTTGCCTTTTTTTGTCTGCTCCTCACCTAATCTCATTAACGAGAGTTCAGATAACACACGATCAAGTTTTAATTGAATTTTTATACTGTCTCTATTTGTTGTGTTTTTCTAACCAAATAAAAAATTGAATAATGACAGGTCTCATTGCCCTCCTATAGAAACATAGATAATCACATATCTGTTGAATGTCTCAAATTGATTTCATATGGCTTTAATTACTTTGAAAAGATTATAAAGGATTTTTTTAGACTTTGCTCCCTCTGTTCTTTTTTGTCAAAATGTTAACGAGCCTTATTATGGACTGGTCCCATATCTTTTCTAGTGAAATACAATTTATTTTGTTTATTTTCAGTTTTACCAGACGCTATTTTGACTGTGCTTTTAATTTTTTGTTCATAAACCATTTTGTTTAAATACTTGAATTTTTGGGGGCTTTCTATCTGTTCCTCATTTGGTAGACAATTATGCAAAAATGTGGATGAGCGGGGTCGGAACATTATGTGCGATAGCACAATAACAAGCCCCCTTGTCATATGTTAAGTACTGAGCTCTGCCGTGATTATCATAATCGGCAACGAAGTGTTGAGTGCATATACTACTATTATAGGCTATGTTGAGTGCATAAAATGTAAACATAGCTGGCAGATTGCCAGAAAATAGCCGCAATAGATTTGTAGATCGGCAGTCTAAAAAACCAGTAAAAAAGACAGACCAAAAAAATTCGTCTTCTCATGATCTGTTATATTTTGATTAAAAATCTGCATAAGTTATTGCTGCCTCTATTAGCTGATCGCAAATAACCTTCATTTAGAGTGACACACACCCATTTGACCTTATCTCTTTGAATTAAAGTAAATAAAAGTCAATTTCAAAGTGAGGAAGTCATTTTTGAGAGTGAGGTAAGTCAAGTGTGACCAAAAATTGAATCACGCGCATGAACAAAAAAACTCGCTCCACTGAGAGCAAAAAATGATGTCACACATGCAATTCAGTTGAAATTGCATGAACGAATGAACAAAAAGTGGCTGTTACGTCATATGGTCGTAACAAAAATCATGACGACGAAATAAAAAAAGACCAAGAGAAGGCCAATAATAGCCCCAGCTATCGCTGTGCGGCTATTAAAAAAATATAAAACTCACAAGGTCCAACTCTTAAAAAACTCATAATGGTTTATACTTATTAATATAAATTATTAATTTATAATTGTTGAATAATATTGTTGCGAAATATGATGCAGGATATTTGCAAAAGATACACATGTTGAGTCCTTTTGCGACTACTAAGAAGAGCAATTTTAAAGTCTTAGTTTTTGAGCTTCTTAACATATTCTTGGCATAGCTTTACTGTTTTGACTAAAATTGTTACAGAGATCTCTCAGGTTGCGGGCTCTTGTACTCAGTTAAAATGAATCGGCAATTTTTTCAATTTAAATTTTGAAAAAAAAACTTTGTTTTTTGAGCTCTAATTAAGCAAACACATGTTCCAGCAAAAGAGTCAAATCTCCGACCTGATCATTTGACTTTTTAACTGTTGATTCAGAGGCTTCTCCAAGCCTTGGTCAAGTGCAGATTGGCCAAGTACTGATAAAAAATTATATAAGGATTTAAAAACACAAAAAAAGCTGAGCACCAAATGTATAAATTGTACGCCAAGGGGTATTAGTCAAAAAAATTCTTCATTATTCTTTTGTGTGGGATCAAATGCTCCGTTCTTTTCGAAAGTTGTCTTCTCTTTTGTGTGCGGCATGAGCGAACAATTCTAAAAGATCAATAATGAGATATACTGCGCACAGTTTTTGATGTTAATTTGAGATATTATTTTTTAGGATTGATAGTTTTTTTACAAATGATCTGTGTTTTGTTAAAGTCGAAGATTTGACTGAGAATTAATTTTGCCGATTAAGTTTTTAACAGAAATAATCGAATCCTGGCTTCTTGTTATCATTACACAAAAAAAAAACGTGTAAATTACAAGTGATCCCAAGCACGTTGGCGGAGACAAATATATTCAAAATATGATCTTGATAACTTTAAATTCAATAAATTTCTGCTTCATGTAGAATTTCGAAAAACTATTGATAAACACATATGCTGAGAATAAAAAACATAAACGGCAGATTGCCGGAAAATAGCCGCGGTAGACGCTTGTGGCGTTACATGAATTGAAAAAACTATAGAAATATAATAGACAGACCACTAGAATTTTTGGGTTGGCTTCAGACTGTCATTTTTATGAGACACATAATCTCTATAAGGAGAAAGCCCTAATAGGGCTTTTCAAAATTAGGATCTTTTCCGTTTGTGCCCCCTCAGCTTAGTGGGCGCATATTACTTGTTGCATCCCCCAGATGCACGTGCAATATTTGGGGGGGGGGCAAAAATGGAAAAGATCCCAAAAATAATATTCGAAATCAAAAACTCAAGACTCACTACTTAGATGCACACTATTGACCTTTAATAAGTAAATGTTCATAAAGTTTAAAGTTTCATAAGTGAGCTCAGAAGTCATTTTTTTTAG
Organism: Convolutriloba macropyga; assembly: GCF_964194025.1. NCBI lineage: Eukaryota > Metazoa > Xenacoelomorpha > Acoela > Convolutidae > Convolutriloba > Convolutriloba macropyga. The sequence goes on from NC_134468.1 coordinate 1,959,143, forward strand.
TGAGGCAAGTCATTGAAAAAGTCAATTCCAAGAAGTCACGGTAAGACGAAACAAAAATCTGTTAGACGATGTAAAAAACATAGCCGGAAGAATTCCGGATACGACTCGAAGTGGAAATCCGCTTAAATGCCTTCCAACTACTTATCAGAAAAAACGTGCCTCCACTAATTTAGGATTATCTTGAAACAAAACCATAATGAAAAAGTTTTAAAAAAATCAAATCTATTATAATATGATAAAAAATCTGATTAAATTTTGTCATAACTCAAGATCACGAAATAACTATCGCTGCCAAAATTCCTTCATCAACACAACTAGTACCTACTAAAGCCACTTATGAGAAATTTTAAAAATACCTGACGCCAAATTATCAAAAAATTAGCTCTTACAAACAACTCTAAAAAATTGTAAAAAGTTAATAATTATTTTAATATTACAAAAGCACATAAATTCAAAAAAAATTCTTTTCAGCCAATAGGATATCCAAATGCGCGCAAAACAACAATAGACAAGCCATAATAGGCTAAGAAACGTGTCTAAAGACCAGAAAAAAAACGAAAAACTGCAAAAAATTAAGAAAAATAGTTCCAATTTTCGCCATTTTTTGTCATATTTCTCAACAAAAAAAGAACTTTATATCCACAAAACTGTAGCCACTTGTAACCTAAACGTTGCTCAAATAATAAGGGTCTTCTCAATGCCCATTTGAGGCAGTAAAACAAAACACAAGTCAAAAAATCGCAAAAATTAGCCAAAAAATCAGCATAATACATGAAAAACCACCGAATTAGCATAAAATTCATATAAATTTTCAGAAACCTTCAAACCACTGCCAAACCCACCCTAAAATTAAAAGCAATTCGTAACCAAACCTCTTAACCAACAAAAATTGAGAAAAAATTGCTTTAAAATGCCGCACGTGAACAAAAATTTCGCTCGCTTACAGAATTTTTTTTTCACACCTCAATTTCTCGCTCTCTAGAAAACAGCGATATGAACAAAAAACCACTCTCTTTTCGCTCCGCTCTTCGTTTTGTTCAACAACAAAACCACTCCAAACTTTTTCACGTGTTTCATTTCCCGCTTCAAAATTCACTCCAATAAAATTGATTAAAAAAAGGACTTCTTCAATACTCCTCTTCGAGTCGTAAAAAAAAATTTAGGAGCGCTATAATAGCCGCCTAGAATTGAAGACGCGGCTGTTAAACAGAATCAAAAATTTCGAAAACAAATTTGAAAAATTAGTTCATTTGGGGCTGTTTCAAACATTTTAAGACCTTGTTAATTGCTGATCAATATTAAACAGCACTTTTTCTGTTAAAAAACTTGAAACATTCCGGGCTCAGGACTATTGACTTCCCAGTTATGAAAATTTTCTAAGATAAGCGAAGGCAAACATTGAACAGTTAAAAGATCACCTGATTTTTCCTACATAATTTTCTGCTGAAAAGGTTGATCCAAACGTATATTTTACATAAACATAAATAACCAGCGTTGATCATACATAACTTTAGCGTTTGCAAGTTAGCGTTGAATTTACATGTCTTAATCGCTTCCAATCGTAAATTTCACATAAATTTATGGGTTCCAAGTGTTGATGTTTTTATTCATGAGTTTTCAATAGTAAATTTGTATACATATTTTTAACATTCACAAGTTTTTGTCTCAGATTCGACTCAGGGACCTCTTGCATGTGACATTATTTTCCAAAGAACTATATTATTCATATGTCACACTGTTAAATCATATACCTTACTTGGTTGTGAATCATTGAATCCGTCGAATGCGTTGATTTCTGGCAAATATCAGCCGTTAGATGTAGCGTTAGATTTCCATTTCCTCACGCCAACCACCGCTTACACCACCAACCCAATCCCTCTCCCAATTTTCTTGTTCTGTAAGCACGCTTTTGACATAAAAAAGTCCCGTGACTTGAAAAGTTCTACTGCTTTGTTATACTAAATATCTAAGAAAAACATAACCGACTAAACGACGTAAGAGTTGCTCTAGAACGATTAGTGGGAGCTCTAATCAATTGCAGCCTGCTTCAGTCGGGGGGGGGGGAGGGAGGGGGGCTAAATGGGACTAAAAAGTTCAATAGTATGCTTCAAATAACCATATTTGAGGTTAACATATACCACTATTAAGATTTAAAGTAAAAAAAATGGCACCAGTTTCGGCGCACTTTTCATTTGACTTTGAGTATCAAATTGCCGCCAATTGAGTTCAGCTGCTTGAAATTGTGAGTGAAAGAGAATTTTAGATCACGCGAAACGCAAAAAGTCAAGGGCGTAAAAGTCACTCAAAAAGTCAAAACTGTCAAGCGAAAACTTTGCATAAAAAAAGACACACGTTTACAATAATTGCTATGAACTACGTTCAGGAGCAATTAATAAATATCTTCACTAAATCTAGCCTTTACTTTTGTAAAATCAATGTTAAAAATTGTATAGTTATGTAAGATCAAAAATAGATTTTTAGCATGTTTCATTAAGGGTAATGCCAAAGAACAAATAACTATTTTTTTAGAAAACGCTAAAGCAAGCCATAATCTTGAAGGTTGACTGATGACATCTACCAACATAAAACTTTGTCAGGCTCGAACTCCACCGCAAAATGCAGTACACATAATTTTCCAGTTTTTGAAGCTTGTTTTTGAAGCTCACATTAGCTGATGAGACCGAATCGCAGCATGTTTTATTATTCATATCATTCAACAAATGGCGATAGTAATGTGTATATGGGTACCTCCGCAACATAGAACCGCGATACGGTACCCATATACACATTACTATAATTCACTTTATATATCCACTGCTCTATATTCACTTCTTTTATATTTTAAATCTATCATTTCTTGTCTCACTTAGTGCAATCCACTAGTGTCGAGTTAAGCTGGTAATCAACCGTTATCAGACGGATAGTTCGGGTTCTATCCCCACTGACTCCAGTGGACGTCCCCAGATACTAGTATAAAACTAGTGAGATCGTGTAAAAAGCACGTAAAACCAACTTGCGAAAAACTCGAACAAAAAAAACCAGCTTAACTCTTTTATAATTTTTTTAAATTTTGCTATCATTTTTTTAAAAAATTAATTATCTGCGAAGCAGCTCAACGAATTTGTTTTGCAAATTCACTGGTAAAACTTAAATTCGCCATTACTATCTCTAATGCCCTTATCATCAAATGGATCTATAGCTATTTTATTTTGTTCTTTAATTTCTAAATGATGTCTATTACTATCAATAGTATAATTAGTTACATATTTAGTTTTACCTTCATATATAGCATTTTTATAATCTTCAATTGCAATCTGTTTTTTAATAGTAGCTTTAGTTATACCTTTTAACTTCAAATTTTGCAATTGGCTGAATCCTTGTTTTATCCACTACTACATATTAGCTCTAAATTCCATAAAAAAATCAATTAAAATCAAAAAAATAAAACAAAAAAATCAAAAAATCAAAGCAAAATTTATATTTCACTCTTTAAGAGTGATTCACTCTTATTCGGAGTGATCCCCAGTAGAAAAGATCGCTATTTTTCGCTCTTAAAGAGTGAATCCCCTTTTTGATAATTTTTTTTATTTTTTTATACTTTTTATTTCAAATTATCTATACTCTTCAATAAATTTATATTTTCTTTTACTTTTTCTAAATTTATTCCATTATTGGTAAGAAATGATACAAAATTATAGTATTTACATGAAGTAACTTCGGTCTTGTTACACCAACAACTTTCCTGAGTTTGGCTAATAAGTAAAGGACTTACAGTCTTGCTTTGCAAACTAGGATTAATTGTTTTCTCACTCAAATCAGGGAACCTGCTTAGCAGATTTCTACTAAATCCTCTAGTTAATTCTGCATCTGGATGTTGTTTCTTTACATGAGCCCGTATCCCATCATATCTCACAACAGAAGTACAATATGGACAATTAACTTTAGCTGAAGTACAAATTCTACATGTATACTTACCCTCATCAAAATTATTTAGTGGTTTTATATAATTACACTTATTACAACATCTAGTTAATACTTCTGAGCTAGGGTTAGGGTTAGGGATAAGGTTAGGATCTGAGTTAGAGTTATAGTCATAGATAGAACCAGAACCAGAACTAGAACTAGGATTAGAACTAGAATTAGAACTAGGGTTAGAACTAGAAATAGAATTAGAATTAGAATTAGAATTAGAATTAGAACTAGAATTAGATTCATTTTTTAAAGAACAACCCCATGGGGAAAATCATTAGCACAAATACCACTTAATATTATATTACCACACATACATTTATCAGTTTTATCTTTATGAAATGATTCATAATGATATTTTAAAACAGCAATGTTTCCACATTTATAGTTACACTCTAAACATTGTAATAGCATTTATAATAGGTAAACTTTAATGTCTCTGATCTGTGTAACCACTTCGCGGATAATATTTAGCCATAATTTCAATTAAATCTTTAGTATTATCTTTAGATGTGATACACTCTGTTAAATATTTATTTCCTAAAGTATTGAGTGTATTAGTTTTACATCTCTTATCTAAGATCAAATTATGGTCTAATTTTTTTTATCTTTAACTTAATTTATAATCTCTTCTCTAAATTCTTCATTATTCATATATAGTTTGTTTAAAAACCTTCCTCCCTTTCTATTCAAAAAATTCCCATCTCTTCATTGACAAAGTCACAGTTACACTTGTTTATATACTCCTCTTGGATCATGGAACCTACTTCACAGATTGTATTTTGTGAAGAATCATTATCCAACTCTTCTCCATATCCAACATTAACTAATGTATTTACTTTACACAATATTTTGCTTGCTCCCATTGCTACAGTTCCAGCATTTCTTGATATTGAATCGGGATAAATATAACTAAATATAATTAAACCTGTGCCTATAATTCCACCAATATTTGATAAAATTTTCATACCCTTTCCCATAATCATTTCTTTAGTTAGAACATCATTCTGTATTTTAAAATTATTTAAAGTAAGAAGTTTATAGAAATAAAACTGATAATTATCATGATTAATAACATTTCTATCTGTTGCATTAATCATTAGTGGTTTCATATATGCTATAAGTTTATTTATATCTTTTCTTTCCAAATCATCTTTTAAACTAAGAGCTTTTAAATCAAGGAAACCAACTCTTGAATCATATGTCATTGTTCTATTACTACTAATAATATTAAAAGTATATTCCTTTTTATTATATTTAATTATACCATAACGAAGTTCATCTGACATTCCATCTGTATAACTATAATAGTTAATGTTTAAATCACTAATTATTTTTTTGAAGTCATGTTCACATTTATATATCTCATTAAAGTTTTTAAATAGGTCAGGTCCATTATAAGTTGTTAAATAAATAGTATCACAACTCATTCTCGCTGTATTAATTATTTGAGCTGGTTTATGACACATTACAATCATTTGACTATTATAATTTCTACCTTCAGTAAAATAATAACCTATATCCTTGTTTAACCTATCACCCATATCATCAAGTACTATTACACAATTTTGAAATTTATGTTTATTATTTTTTGTGATCATATTTATATCACAATTATTAAACCCAGTATAAAACTTATTAGACTCAGTATCTATCCAGTCTCTGTCATCTTCACAAACTATAACTATAATTTTAGCTTGATCTTGAACTTGATCTCGATCTTGGTTTTGGTTTTGATCTTGTTCTTGATCTTGATTTTGGACTGAGTATAATTTTAAATATTGTCTAATAAAATATGTTTTGCCTGTACCAGTTCCACCATAAACAATAGTATGTAATGGTGACTTTTCATATTCAAATCTAACTAGACTCCTATTCATAAATCCACCAAAGCTTTCTTTTAGTTTTGTATATTTACTTTGTCTTGAATCATATATTATATAACAAATTCCAATTATAATAAAAAAAATAAAAACTGCACTACCTGTTTCCATTTTTATATAATAAATATAGATTTGATTTAGATTTAGGTTTAGACTTATCTATGAAGCAGGTTCCCTGATAATTAGACTTATTTAATAAATTTATTATATAAAAATGCTCATCCTAACTTTTGAGGAATTCAATAATAAATTTAATATTGCTAATAATGCTATGGGTGGTATCAGAATAAAATATATAGCTAAAGATATAAGTCTAACACCAATTGAGATTGTAATGAGAGATAAAACTCCAGATAATATTAATGAACCTAACTTTAATATTATTGTAAATCTACATCCAACTGAAGTTACACATTGGGTTTTAGTTATAAGAAGAGAAGGTGGTCCAACATATTACTTTGATAGTTTTGGTGTAGAAACTCCACCTTTATTTTTAAAAGAATATGTTGATCTAGGCTCTAATGAAAGAATACAACAATATGATGAATCTTATTGTGGGGCTTATTGTTTATATATGATCTATCTTATTGATAGAGGATTTAGAATTAAAAGTGCTTTGAATATTCTAGTTAATCAATGTAAATATCCAGGAATATATAATGAGTGTTTTTGTTTAGATTGTAGTAAAGATCTACGAAGTAGTTTTGCTAATACTGATGAGGTTATTGTTAATGATAAAGATAATGTTAATGTTGATGATAAAGATAATGTTAATGATAAAGATAATGTTAATGTTAATGATAATGATAATGATAATGTTAATGTTAATGATAATGATAATGTCATTGATAATGATAATGATAATGATAATGCTAATGATAGTGGTAATGACATTGATAATGCTAAGGCTAATGATAATGATAATGATAATGATAATGATAATGATAATGATAATGATAATTTTTATTTATATATTGGATGAAAAACATGGTGAAACATGGGTGAAGCCTCATCAAAAGTTTAAACCTAATAACAATAGTCCTACTAACAGTATCTCTATCAAGTAACCTGCTTTGCAGATAAACATAAATAATGATCTATGTTCATGGTTAAAAGATGATGATGATATAATTACTGAAGCCGCATTCCCAGATAACTTTAGATGTATAATATCTGGTCCTAGTGAACGTGGTAAGACATTCTTATTGAAAAAACTAATTCTAGCTAGTATATACTTTGATAAGCTATACATCATTGGACCTACTGGCGATCAGTACCATGGTATAGAAAGAATAAACCCCAAAGCAGACGTTGAATTTATTAAAGATATAAAAGATTTACCATCTCCCGATAAACTACCCAAAGACTTAAAGAAACTAATGATATTCGATGATGTTAGAGCCAAAGAACCAGTTATTAATGAATACTTTTGTAGAGGTAGACATAATAATTGCAATATGATATATCTTAATCAAAACTTGTTCTCTCTGGATAGGCAGAGTGTTAGAGAGAACTGTAATCTATTTATTTTATTTGAACAGAGAGGTAAAGTCCTCATATCTATATATCAAGATTTCTTTAATAATGTTGAACTTAGTTATAATGATTTTGCTCATATATGTAATAAGGTATGGAAAGAGCCTCATAATTATATTGTCATTGATATAACTAAAATTAAAAATATTAATGGTAAACTAAGAATTAATTGGGATCGGAGAGTTTTTGTAGTTAAGTTTAAGTTAAGTCATAAAGATAAAGACTAAACTAGATCAACGAAGTTGCTGTGTTAACACAGATGTAAAGTAAAACTTAATACATCACCATTAAAGTCTATAGGTCTTCCATGCTCATCTTTAATATGAAATTCTATATATTCTATTCTATCTTTAGTTACATTTTGATACAAGATATTAGTTGGTATAATATTTATCAAGTAACCTAGTGGTTCAGTTAGATTAAAAGTATATAGTATGTCTGTATCTTTACCATTATCTTTAGCTCCAGATATAATATTGCAATGAATGTTAATAGTACTAAAACCCATAATATCAATTATTTTCTGAGATTTATATCTACCTTTTTTATAAATTATTTTTCTAAATCCTAGTAATGAGGCTAGTGAGTTTTCTATATCAAAGCTGAGTGCTCCTTGTTTTATTTCCATTAAACATTTCATCGTATTCGTATCAGGTTCTATTATAACATTACCATCAGTTTCTTCTTTTATTAATTCTGCTATGTCAGTTAACTCATATGCTCCCGGAGAAATAGTTGAATATAGCAACGGGATTCCTTTATAATTATAATTAAGTATAGATGTAATGTTTGGGCTTGAGGTAGAGATAGGGTTAAGGTTAGGGTCAGAGCTAAGAGCCCGAGGTAAAGCTTCATCATCTTCGATAACAGTACTAGCATATAAGAATTGATTAATTCTCCTATTCACATTAAACACCGAATTATAAACAGATAATCTAATTAAAACTAATTCTAATTTTGTTGTATTAGGTATAGGTTCCCTAAAGTTAGACTTTTCTGTTGGTTTTATCATTCTAAAGTTAAGTGTATGCTCTTCTTTAGTTTTAGTTAAAGCTTCATGTATATTTTGTAGTTCTCTTAACATTAAACTATCGGTGAAACCGCTTCGTGAATCAGTCATTTTTTATCTAATAAAAATGGATTTTAATTTGAATGCAACTTATGGTTACTTTAATGATATACACAAAAGTAAGATTATATAGTATAAACCAAATAATCTGGCAACAATGAATACGGTTAATACCAATGTTAATATCATACTCAATAGAGAAGAGAATCACTTGAATTTGCGTGATTCATATCTAGAGATAGAATTTGTTGTATCAGATGATGCTGGTGGTGTATTTGCTGATGATGCTAATATTAGATTAGTTAACTATGGTATGATGGCATTGTTTAGTTCAATTAAGCTTGAAACTAGTGGTGGTAGGACTATTGAATATATAGATCATTGTCATCCTAATCTATTGATGTATAAGTTATTAACTAGTACTGATGATGAATATGAGAGTGGTTTTTTTAAAAATCAAGGCAATAGAGATAGTCAACTTAAAGGTGACCATATTGCTGAACAACGAGGACATATGTATATGATGATTAAGATGAGTGATCTATTTGGTTTCGTAAATGATTTAGAAAAGATTATATATGGTTTAGGATTTAAACTAATATTAAAAAGGAATAAAAATAATAGAGCTCTATATAGAGTTAATGCTAATCCTGGTGCAGTTGCCAATGATGGTAATATAGAAATTAGAGATATATCATGGTGTGTACCTAGTATTGATCCTAGTAATGATAATAGAATTATTGTGCAAAAGGCTTTAAGTAAAAAGAATAATGTAGACTTTAGTTATTATGAAAGAAAGACATTTTATAAGAATGTACCCAATGCTTCTAACTTCTTGTTTGATCTAGGTATGGAAAGTGGTATGGAAAGACCGCAATATATAATAGTTGGTTTTGAAAATAATAATGTTAATGAACAAACTCATGATGCAAGTACATTTGATGTAATGAATGTTACTGAATGTTTTTGTAAGATTGGTAGTGAGTTTTATCCTGAGGATAGAACGAATATTAATTATGGAACCAATAATTATAATGAGGCTTTTAAAGCGATTGTTAGCTTTAACAAAGATTATAATGGTCTACCACATAATATAAAACCATATATAAATCATAGAACATTCAAAAGCAGTTATAGAATATATGTATTCGATACTAGATATCAAAGGGATCATATAGGTCCACAACCAAAACAACTTAATTTTAAATTTAGTGCTGCAGTTGCAGATGTTATATGTCATGCATTAGTATTAACTAGGAAGGTTATTAGTGTGAATAGTGATGGTAATAAGATGGTTGATATTATATCATAGATATAATTTAAGTCATAGATATTATTTAAGTTATAGATATAATTTAAGTCATAGATATAACTCTAGCGATAATTATAATTTTAGATATAACTCTAGCGATAATTATAATTTTAGATATAACTCTAGCGATAATTTATAATTATAGTATAATATAGTTATTGTTATAATTATATACTTTTACTTATACATAACCATATACTTATACTTATACTAATAGCTAGTCAGCTCTAATTGTTACTCTTGCTAATACCTAACTATTTCTTATTAGTATTAACAAAACCTTTAGCATAAATAATGTCTAATTTCTTTTTATTCTCTAGAGCTAATCCTCCAGCTTCAAGCTTGATCTTAGGCTTAGGTCTAACCTTGGGCTTAGGCTTGGGTTTAGGCTTAATAACAACAAAGGGATTATACTTTTTAACTTCCATTATTTTTTATATATAGAAATGAGTCTTTTAAATAAGTTCAAAACTAATTCATATTGTGTTGGAGGTAGACATTATAGTGGTACTGTTAATATAAGAGGAGCTATTACTTCAAAAGGTACTAAAATGTTAAAAGGTAATTGTGTTTTATGTAGAAGGAATAAATCAATGACAGTATCTGATGCAACAATAGAAGCAGAAGGACTTAAAGATTTCTTTAAAAGTGTTGGTAAAGCTACGTTTAATTTTGGAAAGAAAGTTGCTAATAATCCAGTAAGAGCATTAGAAATAGCAAGTAAAATAGGAAGTGCAGCTGCATCTAGAAACCCTAAAGCAGCTCTAACGGCTACACCTGATTTAATTAAATTTGCAACTACTGGTGAAGGTATAAAAGAAGAACAAAAAGGAAGAGGGTTATACTGAGGTACAAAGAAAAGATAATTATTTGATTATAATTATGATTATGATTATGATTATATCCATGATTATATCCATGATTAAATTATGTTTTTGATTATGATTATAGCGATGATTATGATTATATATTTATCGATCGGCGTAACCGCTTCGCGGATAAATATTAATACTAATATTATTATTACTAAAAACATTGTTATTACTAAGCACTAATATTTTAATCTAAAAAAATACTCAGCTTGTTTTTCTTGCTCTTCTTATAATCCTCATATAATTTAACAAATTCATTATACTCATCATTATCTATTTTATTATCATTCATTGATTTAGTATATAGTTTATTAAACTTATCACTAAACTGTTTACTTAAAATATACATTTGTGAATACTTTATAATTTTATTTCTAATTTTAGTATTAATTGTTTTTGATAATGAACCACAAACAGTTGCTGTAGCAAAAGCTGTTGGTATAGAATAAGCTAATCCTATACCTGTTAACGAAACTGATGTTGTTGTTGCACTTGTTGCTATTGATGATAATACTATTTCTGTTATCTCAGCTACGTTAATATAATTCTTATATCTACTTAACTTCTTATTATAGTTCTTAGTTTCAGTTTCATAATAATTTCTAATATCTTTTATAATGTTAATATTGTTGTTAAATTTATTATTAGCTTGAATCTTTTCGTTTATCAATCTTTCTGATACTGATGACAAATCTGGATATAGTAATCTCTCACTCGGTGCTGTTGGATTGGTCATTGCTTTGCTTATTTTCATTAGTAAAAATTCTTTCTTTTTCTTTCATTATATCTTCTTGATTAAAACTATAATGCATCTCAAGTCTGTCTTTCTCTTTATTATCAAGTAACTTAGTTTGTAAAAGTATAGCAATTTTATATTGTACTATAACACCTCTAAGAGATTTATTGTATTCTTTCATTTCTCTCAGACCGTTAGTAAACATTTCATCTAGGTGTATGTTAGTTATATTCTGGTTAAACTTATTATTATCAAATTCTTGCTTTAATTGATTATATTTAGAGATAGTATCTGCAGCAACTTTATTACAAAACTTAACAGTATTTCTGACTTCATTTGTTGATTCAATAAACTCATTAATTAGTTCTTCATTAACTTGTGTTTCATTTAGTTGTAATGTTTTAGTTGTAACTTTATCAAAGTCACCCTTTCTTAGTTCAGTTATGTTTCTACTTAAAATGTCTATTTTATTAGAAGAGGATAATAAGTTATTGTCACAATACTCTTTATTAACAACATCTTTTTCATCTCTAGGAGGATGAACATTTGTAATTTTATAGGTATCCTTCATATCAACATCATCATTATCTTCTAGGAATAACCTACGAGCCTTACTTAGTGTTAAGTTGTTTGTTGATGTTGATGTTGATTTATGTTTAGCTTGATTGAATCTATTTCTTGTCATTATTTATTTTAGGAACTATATTTAATGATTCTAAAACTTTATTATTAGATTCAAAATCAAACTCAGATTTTAATAATTCCTGTTCGTAATATTTACCTTCTATTATCTCTCCATTAATATCTTCTATTTTATATGTTGTTGGATATGTTTTTAGAACTTCAATCACTTTAAACAATTCTCTCTTCCAATTAGAAGTGTAACGTTTAGAGAAGATATTACGTTTATCTACATTTCTAACATAATCACCAACGTTAAGTTTAGGTTTAATATTCTTAAAACTAAAAGTGTATTTAAATTTATCAGGATTATTAGAAGCATCAACTGGTGTCATATTAATTGATGAGTGAATGTTATTGTTATATGTTACAACAGCATCATTTAATATATTTACCCAATTACCATCGCCATTGATGAACATTGGTTTATTTATTATGTGTAATAATGTTCTATTAAATCTCTTTTTGAATACAGCCTTTAAATTACTATAAGTATAATATAGCTCTATCTGTGAAGCAGTTTCACTGATCCCTGAAGCGGCTTTGCCGGTTTCATATTCTTTAAGTAAAGATTTAAATGTTTTATTGTAAAACTCACTACCTCTATCTACCCATAATTTTTCTGGTTTTCGTCCTTCTGATAGGATTGTTTTAAAACCATTAGTTATAGATAAACCAGATTTATTCTTTAAAGGAATAGCCCATGCATTTTTTGTGAATATATCTATAACTGTTAATACAAAACTTATAATTTTTATTGTATTTACTTAGAGATGACTGATCAATTTAATCAGCTGACCATGTTACATCTTTATATAGTGGTATTATTCTTTGTCTTTTAAACTTTGTTATTTGAGGACTGAATACTTCTTTAGCTAGTTGTTGTTGTTGTTGTTGTTGTTTTTCCATCATTCATTTACCATAGTTAAAAACAAAATTATCTAGTTGGTCTTGATTAATAATATTCATTGATAATAGTTGCTTAGATATATCTAGCATTTCATCATATAACCCATCATGACCAGCTTTTGTTTCGTATTAATAATTCTAGTCTTTACTAAATTATTTGGGTTGCCATTTAATCCCCTGCCAAATATATCATCTCTTACCTCCATTATACGTTTTATTGTTCTATATCTAGCGCTTTTCTTATCCCCTTTTCCTAAATCATATCTAATATCCTATAAAAACCTTTAAATTTTGTTTTCATCTTCCTCAACCTTATCATCATATGTTACATTTGATTTAGTAAGAAAATCAGTAAATCCTTCTGAAAACTCATATACATTATCCCTAACTAAAAATGCACCCTGCTCTAGAGCTATATCAACACCATTATTTTTATATCTCCTACTAGGTAAATCTACGAGTTATATCTCCTACTAGGTAAATCTAATCGATAAATATATAATCATAATCATCGCTATAATCATAATCATAAACATAATTTAATCATGGATATAATCATGGATATAATCATAATCATAATCATTATTATAATCAAATAATTATCTTTTCTTTGTACCTCAGTATAACCCTCTTCCTTTTTGTTCTTCTTTCATACCTTTACCAGTAGTTGCAAATTAAATTAAATCAGGTGTAGCCGCTAGAGCTGCTTTAGGGTTTCTAGATGCAGCTGCACTTCCTATTTTACTTGCTATTTCTAATGCTCTTACTGGATTATTAGCAACTTTCTTTCCAAAATTAACCGTAGCTTTACCAACACTTTTAAAGAAATCTTTAAGTCCTTCTGCTTCTATTGTTGCATCAGATACTGTCATTGATTTATTCCTTCTACATAAAACACAATTACCTTTTAACATTTTAGTACCTTTTGAAGTAATAGCTCCTCTTATATTAACAGTACCACTATAATGTCTACCTCCAACACAATATGAAGTAGTTTTGAACTTATTTAAAAGACTCATTTCTATATATAAAAAATAATGGAAGTTAAAAAGTATAATCCCTTTGTTGTTATTAAGCCTAAACCCAAGCCTAAGCCCAAGGTTAGACCTAAGCCTAAGATCAAGCTTGAATCTGGAGGATTAGCTCTAGAGAATAAAAAGAAATTAGACATTATTTATGCTAAAGGTTTTGTTAATACTAATAAGAAATAGTTAGGTATTAGCAAGAGTAACAATTAGAGCTGACTAGCTATTAGTATAAGTATAAGTATATGGTTATGTATAAGTAAAAGTATATAATTGAGGATTAGTTTGAGCCCCCATGTCATGAAGAAGTTTGGCTGATTTTGTATCAACATAAACTGGTGCCATATCTTGAGTTTCCTCCGCGGCTTCATTGGACAAATTTGGTTTCACTAATGCCCCATTTCTAGTTTGCTCTATCATCTTAGTTTGTTTATCTAACTCTTGATTTTGCCAATCTATTGCTCTTAATGTTTCTTCACTTAATGCTAGATTGCGTTCATTGTTTGCGTTTATCTGCGAAGCAGTTTCACTGATTGTTTTAGTTAAAGGATCAAATAACTCTTCTATATCTCCATAATATTCTTGTTGTTTTAATTTATCTACCAATCTATTCTTTCTGTTTTGTTTTTCTAGATTGTTTAATTTTATAAGTGTTTCTAATTTAGTCATTTTTGTAAAAATAATTATCACAAACATTATATAATCTAATAGTGGCTTCAATAAACTTATTATAATTAGTTACAGCTTTACTTCAATCTGGGAACCGGCTTCATGGATCTGGAAACCAGCTTCATGGATTTTGAAACCAGCTTCGCTGATATTATATTTCTTTGCATGTTCTAAGAATCTTTCTTTTGTATGATGAAACCTATATCTATGGAGATATATGCATAACCTACAATAGAAATGTTTAAATCTGTACTGAGATATGTGTTTATTTACTTTACACATTCTGCATACTAAATATTGATTGGGATTATTAAAATGAACAACCATATGATTATGTTTTTCTCTATATGTTATGATTTCATTACATATGAAACATTGGAATGGTTTACTTTGACATTTATCACAACTCCAACACCAAGCTTTATTTTTACATTTATCACATTTGGTACTAATCATTTTTATAGTATTGAAAAGCTATATAAATAATATTATTTATATAATAAATGAATCAACAAGATTATACCGGTTACATTCATTCCACAAATGAGCGAGCTCAATCTCATGGACAAGTCCAATCCACGAAGTGGTTACACCAATCTGGAAGTGAGCGAGCTCAATTTGGAAGTGGACAAGTCCAATCTGGAAGTGAGAAAGCTGAATCTAGATCTACTAGCATGGCTGTCCAAATGTTAAAAAATAAAAACAAACCAAGGGAAGAAATCAAACCAGTAGATAGGGAAAGACAAAAGATAGAATTAGAAAAATCTTTAGAATCAATCAGAAGGTTTAATCGTGTAAATGAAGAAATAAAGGAGTCGTATGATAAACAGGATGCAAAATTAAAACAAAGAGAAGAAGATATGCGTGAGTGATTGCAAAAGGCTGAAGCAAAATACTATCCAGATTTAGATCCACGAAGTGGTTACACCAATAAGGATTTAGGTTATGATAAGGATAAGGATAAAGATAAAGATGTAGATTCTGATAGAGATGTAGATTATGATAAAGATAAGGACTCAGATTTAGACTCATTTGATGATTTTGTCTATGTTCAAAAGCCTAAAACAAATAGGATTAGAGGTGAAGAATGTGATGAAGAGATGACTCTAAAGAGTTATAACACACACATTCAATCACTTAAACATAAAAAGAATGAGCGAATGTATAATAGAAATAAAATTATTGAGAGTGCTAATGAGGATGGAATAAAAGTTACTAATGAGGATATAGAACAAAAATTGGATGAGCAGTATACACAAAGTGGTTACACCAATATAGAAGAAGGAATAAAGTTTTGTGATTGTTGTGATATGTATCTTGATAATAATACTGCTTATATTAAACATGTAACAACATTAAAACATAAGAATAATGTAAGATTGGTTACTGGGGTTCACTGATATAACTGAAGGATATTGCAATATATGTAATAATAGATATAACAATAAAAATGAACACAATGAATCAGATGAACATAAACAAAATGTTAAACAGAAAAAACTTGTTGATGGGAAGTGGCGAGATAAAGTTAATGAGTTAGGATTAGATCAAAACATGAAGCATAATCAATTAATAATAACTAGTAGTAATTATGAAGATCCTAAATTCTTGAATATACTGGAGTCATTGCATAACATACATCCTCATATTAAGTTTAACACCTTTGATGTAGTTAAGTATACAAAACCTACAGATGATAAGTTAGAAGAAAACGAATTCACCTTTAGGTTAATGACTAGGCAATATAATGGTGCACATGACTTGGATTTATTGAATGGGGAACTAGAGACAAGAATGCAGGAACAAGAAATTAATCGATCTGGATGGAGCATGCACCGATTTGTTAAAAGTACATTGTATATACATAGGTTTTATCCTAGTGGTGGATGTGATACTGAGTTAACATTCACATCTAGATATATACTTAATATACATAATACTGATAATAAGTGTTTGCTATGGTGTCTAATTGCTTATGTACATTCTGCGCCACATAATCCCAGTAGAGTTAGTAAGTATAATAAACCAGAATATATTACTGAGATAAAATTACCAATAGGAGTTACACCCCCATATGATTATTATCACTTAAAGAAAATACAAGAAATAAATAAAGATAAAATATTATTTAATGTGTTTAATCTAAATAAAAATAAAACTATTAATCCTGTATTAATTAATCATAAGGATCCTAAAGGATGTAATATATTATACTGGGATAATCATTACTTCCTATGTAAAGATGTATCATTCTTATTAAGAAAATCATCTAAACATATATGTTATCCATGTCTAAAATGTTGTGTATCCTTTAGAACAGAAGATGCATTAAATAAACATTTAGAATTATGTAATACAAAGAAACATGTAGGAAGAGGAACATTCCATAAAGATGATTACCTAAAGTTTGATAAGTTCCATTATAAAAACAGAGTACCATTTGCTATGTATTATGATTTTGAACGTATAATAAAAGATGGTAAACCCTTACCTATTGCTTGTGGTTTATATATAAAAAGTGACTATCCTGATATATTAGAAAATAAGTATGAATGTAACTGTGATGATAAAGTAGTTGATTGGTTTGTAGAAAGAGTAGATTATTATAATAAATTATTTAAAGATATATTTGAAATCAATATTCCAATGAAAGAAGAGACTATTACTCCGTTATATAGTAAATGTTATTATAGTAATGAGAACTTGGGTGAAGACATCGTTAGGGATCATGATCATCTAAATGGTAAATTCAGAGGTTATGCTCACAACAAATGTAACCTCCAAGCTAAGAATAAAATTGTACTAATGTATGCATTTAATTCTTCTAATTATGATAATCATCTATTTATAACTAAACTAGCAAAGAAAAGTAGACTAAAAGTATTAATTAAATCTGATGAGAATTATATTATTATTGATATGGGTTATGCTAAAGCATTAGATATGTTTAGGTTCTTCCATTCACTTAGCTTAGATGCTATAAGTAAAACATTGAGTAATGAAGAATGTATAACATTAAATAAATGTGGCTTAGAAAGACGTAAAGGTATATTCCCATATGAATGGTTTGATAGTATAGATAAACTACATGAAACAACATTACCACCTAAGGAAGCATTCTATTCTAAGTTGAAACAAAGTGGTATTACAGATAAAGAATATAAGCAAGCAATTGATTGTTGGAAAGATACTAAATGTGAGACAATAAAGAATTATATGATGTTATATCTTAAAACAGATGTATTCTTATCAGTTGATGTATTTGAAAAATTTAAAGCTATGTGTTTAGAATATTATGAAATAGATCCATGTTACACATATTCTACTCCTGGGTTAACCTGGTTGTGTGGGTTGAAATATACTAATGTTAGACTTAAGTATTATAAAGAAAATACAGTTAATATTTATGATACAATACAACATGGTATTAGAGGTGGGTTAGCTTCAGTATTAGGTGATTGTCATGTAAAATGTAAAAATGAAAAAATAGATCCTGAGTATACAGGGAAAGAGAATTATTTAAAGTATTTAGACTTCAACTCATTATATGCTTCTGCTATGGTTCAAGCTTTAGCTACTGGTGAGATCAAAGTATGTGATCTGGTATATACTAGATCCAGCTCTAATACTGGATATATCTATACCATTGATATAAAGTATAATGATGAGTTGAAACAGAAAACAAAGAAATATCCATTCTTTCCTGAAAAGACAAAAGCTAATATTAATCAGTTTACAGACTATCAAAATGAAAATAAAAAGAAAGGATATAAACCCAATGAGAAGTTAATGTTGAAGTTAACGGATAAAAACGATTATGTAATTGATGGTGAGATGTTAGATTGGTATTTAGCTAGTGGTTTGAAGTTGGAAGATATTACAAAAGTTAGAGTATAGTAAGAGTGAGTGGTTAAAGCCTTATATTGAGTTTAATATTCAGAAAAGAAAAGAAGCTAAAGCTAAGTGTGATGAATTTGGGGATGTATTCTTTAAGTTAAAGAATAATGCCTTCTATGGAAAAACAATAGAGAATGTATATAATAGACAAGATGTAGAGTTAGTTAATGATGTAGATAGATATATTAAATTAGTAGAAAATATTGGTTTCAAAAATTCTGTAGTGTTTGATGATGATTTAGTAGCCGTACATAAAACGAGAGGTAATGTTAAATTAGATAAGTTTAATTATATTGGATTTGTTATATTAGAAAAAGCTAAACTATACATGTATAAAGCTATATGTGATTACTTTGAGAAAGAGTTAGATTGTAGTTATCATTACACAGGTACAGATAGTATATTTATAAAATAAATACTCCATTAGATAGTATTATAGAAAAGGAAATGGATAAGATAAAAGATATTTTACATAATAATGAGTTAAGTAAGATGAAGGATGAATTACCTAATGATACTATTATAGAAGCATGTTTCCTTAAATCTAAATCATATTGTTACAATACTGTTAAAAGAGAAGAAGAGAAAAAGTTAAAAGGTATAACTAAAGCTACTATTAAAAAACAGGTTGCAATTGAAGATTATAAAAATGATATATATGAAGGTAAAACTAAATATGTAACTAATTATACTATTGATAGTAATAGACATCATTTAGAAACTAAAGAACAAAATAAAATAGCTATAGATCCATTTGATGATAAGGGCATTAGAGATAGTAATGGCGAATTTAAGTTTTACCAGTGAATTTGCAAAACAAATTCGTTGAGCTGCTTCGCAGATAATTAATTTTTTAAAAAAATGATAGCAAAATTTAAAAAAATTATAAAAGAGTTAAGCTGGTTTTTTTTGTTCGAGTTTTTCGCAAGTTGGTTTTACGTGCTTTTTACACGATCTCACTAGTTTTATACTAGTATCTGGGGACGTCCACTGGAGTCAGTGGGGATAGAACCCGAACTATCCGTCTGATAACGGTTGATTACCAGCTTAACTCGACACTAGTGGATTGCACTAAGTGAGACAAGAAATGATAGATTTAAAATATAAAAGAAGTGAATATAGAGCAGTGGATATATAAAGTGAATTATAGTAATGTGTATATGGGTACCGTATCGCGGTTCTATGTTGCGGAGGTACCCATATACACATTACTGGCGATCACACCGACGAAATGACTGAATTCGGTAGTTAAAGAAAAGTTAAGCGTTCAATTTATGTAACATCAACGCTAAATTAGACTTTATGTTTATGTAAGCTCAACGATAAGAGTTCAGCGTTGTAATTATGTATGCTCTGCGCTTCAGAACGCTGAAAGTATAATGGATCAACGCGGCGGCGGCTATTCCTAAGCTTAAAAAAAGTGTGGATTCTAAACTCAGAACTTAAAAAAAACATAAACTGACTAATGCTCTGAAGAATTGCTCTCGAACGACTGACGAGGCAATTTAATTCAGGGGCTGTAGCCCAGACAAATTTTTCTTTATGGATGCAAAAATAGTTGACCACTCCGGGATTCGAACCATGGACCTCCCTCTCCCTCACCCGCAGCACTGCACACTCGGCTATCAGGCCCTGTTTTGTTGCTATTCTGCAATCGATTTTTTAAGCAACAAGCTTCGCTTCGGATTGAGAAAAAGTCACTTCAGAATTCAAAGAATGCTCTAGATGAAAAGCGCAAAATGGTCAAGCGACAAATTTGCATTAAGAAGACAACACGTTTACAATAATTGCTAAAATATTGCTACAATAGCTGCGAAAATCAACACTAAATGACGCTAATTTATGTTTGATCAACGCTTTATGATCTTACTTAAATTCAAATTGAAATATGTAAGCGTTTTTTTTACCGCTGTTACATCTGCCCGGGTTTACAAACTGGGATGGGGTTTTACAAAGCCCTCTTCACTGTTGTTAGTCAAAAGTCCATTCAATCATCATTTTTCGACTATTTATGTATCCGATGGTGTGCTTACCTTTACAGATGTCCCTGTTGACTGCTTCGGGCGCAGGGTCATTCACACATACAATAGTCCCCTTAGGAGCAAAGCTACTGTAGTTGTATCTGCAGAATCGTTGTAGTACCTCCGTGAGCCTCACTTCCTGAATTTGAAAATTCCTGACTGGGAATGTACGTTATTAGAATTACTTAACCACAATAAGGATTATAATCCCGTGTTGACCAAACTTACCAATCATAAAACGGACCAATCTTAAAACGGACCAATCATAAAACGGACCAATCATAATGGTCGATAAATGTCCATAAAAATTCCGTTCCATGAACTTGCTATGATTTGTAATTTTCCATATTGGACTGTTTATCAGCCAAACTCGAAAAATGTTTATGATCATCGTTAAATATTAAGTAAGTTTCCATAAAATCCATATATGGCGTATTTTTTCACCGCATTCACCGCAATCACCGCATTTCTTACGAAAATTCACCGCATTCACCGCATTTCTTACAAAAATTCACCACCAAATTCACCGCATTTCTTACAAAAATTCACCGCATAGACTATTATGGCAAATTAATGTAAGAAATGCGGTGATTGCGGTGAATGCGGTGAAAAAAATTAATGCGGTGAAAAAAATTAATGATTCAGGTAAGAAAAGTGAACAGGGTGAATTCATAGAAGACACGGTGAATTTTCGTAAGAAATGCGGTGAAATGTGGTGAAAAAAAAAAATTTTCACCGCGTATTTCGTACATCTTTTTGCGGTGAATGCGGTGAATCGCGGTGAATTATTTTTTTCACCGCGATTCACCGCATTCACCGCAAAAAGATGTACGAAATACGCGGTGAAAATTATTTTTTTTCACCACATTTCACCGCATTTCTTACGAAAATTCACCACCAAACCTCGACCCGGGGTATAACGATTGGTAAGTTTTTTTATGGTGGTCAACCCATCATGCGTAACACAATCATGCCTAACTTAAATGCATTAAAAAATTGACAGGTTAAATAAAACCCAATTTGTAATGTATGTTCCGTAAAAAAGTGATAAGGTGACAGTAAGCAGTAAGAAGTACATTCGCCGGTACAAATTGGGACTTTTGTAAACAACAGTGAAAACAGCTTCAATTAGCCCAAATTAATTTCTCGACTATCTCTTCGAATTATTTTATATGATGTTTGGAAACCGAATCCTATCGAGGGCCATTAGTTCAAACACTAGTATGCAAGTTATATTAATAATCTGTCAGTCATTTTCTGCGACTGTTAACAACTAAGACTTTCGTTCAATTAGGCCTTATTGACAAGAGCAATCTTGGACAAAAAAATTAAAGGAATTTGAAAAAGCCCATGATAATTTCAAGTTATGCATCGCAAATATGTGTTGTTTTCCTGGGCTCATCTCTTATACTTAATTTCCGCTAATTCAGATCAGTAGTAATAGGGTGAGCAAGGCTCCCGGGGGGGGGGGCGTAGACCCCATGTATTAAGATAGGGTATAGGAGTATTTTTGAGAGAGGGTCTGATCTAATGTATTAAGATAGGGTATAGGCGGCGTACATGTATTAAGATTAGTTATAGCGGCCGCCACTTTTTAAGATTAGGAATGGCCGCCGCCACGTATTAAGATTAGGAATAGCCGCCGCAACGTATTAAGATTAGGAATAGCCGCCGCAACGTATTAAGACTAGGAAAAGCTGCCGCAACGTATTAAGATTAGGAATAGCCGCCGCAACGTATTAAGATTAATTATAGGGGCCAGGGTGTTAGTAGTATAGTGTGAGTAGATCAGCCGTATTTTTGGGAGCCGGTCATTAGCCTTTCCGCGCAGGGAATTGTACAGGCGGGGAAATGTACAGGCAGCGCGCACGGGAATTCTACAGGCGGGGAATTGTACAGGCTGCGAGAATTAACGGATAATTCCCCTCGCAGTAAATTTCAACATTTTTTTGGTATAGCCGCCGCAATGTATTAAGATTAGGTATAGCCGCCGGAATGTATTAAGATTAGGTGTGGCCGCCGCAATGTATTAAGATTAGGTATAGCCGCCGCAATGTTTTAAGATTAGGTATAGCCACCGCAAAGTATTAAGATTAAGTATAGCCTCCGCAATGTATTGAGATTAGGTATAGCCGCCGCAATGTATTAAGATTAGGTATAGCAACCGCTAAAAATTGAGAAAATTGAAAATTTTTAAAAGAATGAATTATGAAGGTACAAAAAGACAGACACAGTATTAATCAAGTACATTATAAGTAATTCTAAACACAACAGAGAGCACCAACAATATTAAAACTAATTAAATAGTTTACAAGTTCAGGGGTACAGTATGAATTCCATCAGATAACACTTTTCAATTAGGAAAAAAATATGGGAGTCCTTTCTCTGTTTTTTCATAGGTAGCAACGCAGTGATTGATTGTTCGAAATCCTCTATTTGTAGATGTTAAATTGATGATTTCGTCCATCACTCGCCGTTACTTTTCCAATGGACCATCTCCGTTCTCTTCCAATGTTCGTTTGTTTAGTCTTTTGCTGCTGAATTTGTACTTATCCGATTTGGCATCGTAGCAACAATAAGTTTTGCTACAGAGATAAATCATTTCAGAACATCTAAATTCTTCCCCGAACAGACTTTGTTCACGCTTATCGTGCTTTTTATGTTTATCACAACAAGTTCTAGGGATGAAATTTTATACAGCATCAGCTTTGAAAGAATCATCACAATCGTGTTCCCTCAGAGCTTCCCACTCTGCTTTTTTATATGGATGAATGCAATCGTACAAATTATCGCGTGCTAGAGCTCAGTATAAGGAGTCAGTGTCCATTTCTAACTCTTCGAATGTGTCGACATCGCAAAATTTATCAAAAAAATTGTAATAAAGCTCCAGAATACGTAATTTTGCGTACTGAGGTATAAAAAAGCCGACTATTATCGGTTCGCGGTGCTCAATTTTTGATTTTACAAGTTCAACTTCGTATAGTTCTTTTGACACACTGTTAAGTCTCTTAAACAACTTCCCGTTGATAGCTTTGTGTGTCTTTTCATCGTTCAGGTATTTTGTCTATGTATGTCTGCTTCTGTTCATGATTTGGGAACCATTGGAACTATTCCCTAACAATTTCATTGTTTCTGCTACAACGCTTGATTCAGGATTTTCATCTCCAGTTCTTCTTGCATCAACAACTGATAGAATAAAATTGTAGAAACTTTTTTTGGGCGTGTACTGAACGAAGCGATAAATTTTGTGCATTTCAGCCCAAGACTAAGGTAAAAGTTGAGTAAAGGTGTTATGACTGTTCCATTCTCCAACTTGAAGCTCGAAATCAACATGCGTTGCGGTTGCTTGAGTAAATTGTTATCAATTGCATAATCCCTCATATAATCACCAATATCTGCTCGACTATTATTAAAGTTTTTAAAGATTGGTGGAAAATTTGAGAACTTGTATTTCATCTGGAACTTCGAGATCACACTGAACGTAACCAAACAGTTTATCTTCTCTTATCTTAGCAAGTAGAAATTCTTGGGTCAGAGGTAGCTTGAATGGGAAATTGTTTCCCATCTGAATTTTTACAGATTCATCACCTTTGAGAGTTTCCCACAAGTTACATTCCCATATCTTTTGTTCCGCAAATAGTCTCGTCTTAGTTCATCGTATTCTCGCTTCTTGAGTCTTTTCTGAGTCTCTTCCTCTGACATACTTGCTCTTGCTTCCTGACATGCACAAAAGTGAAAGTAACAACCCATTGCTTCAAAAATGGTTTTACAGTGAGCACAAAATCGGTCTACATTAAAACAATGAATCTTTTTCTGAGTTCCGGTTGTGTAGTAACTTTCAATAGTGCAGTTAGGACGCTGAGATTGTAGGTACGACTTGTTCTCAAATTTCCTCGATTTGTTTTGCCTAGCTTTAATCTTCTGAGAGTCTGAATCAAACTCCCATCTAATGTAAAGCCCAGTGGGCATTTCTTGACACATTGAGAAAGGGTAAAGTTGACTGGCTTCTATACCCACAATTGATTCGCAAATGTTTTCTGAGTTTCGAATAAATGTCTGATCAACAACCGCTTTTCTTGTAAGGACGATAGAGGGACCACCAGTCATATCCTCGGGTATTTTATCATGTAAATCTTTGTCTGCTTCAACGAAAGGAGAGAATTTGTTTTTAGTTGATTTGTGTAGATAAATATTTGCCAAATTAGGTAGTGTGCAACCCTGTTTTAACATATCAATCCCTTTGTTATGATAGAATTCCATCATTTTCTGCATCGTTTCTAGTGTCGGGACAACATCCTTGTTGTTATACCAACTGACAAAGTCTCGAAAAGTTGTCATTTGCTCCTGCTCCCACAAACTTTCCAAGTAATTGTAGTTGTCAACTCCCGAGGGGGGCACTACCTTCAACCTAAGTTTTTTCAGAACCTCCTGTTGGGAAAGTCCACTATTCAACAGTTTTGTGAAATCCGTAAATTCTTTCTCCAAGGGATTGCGATCTCTCAACTTACTAAGAAAACCTTCGTAAGGGGGAAGGGAAGTTGCATCCAATTTGTTTGGTGAGTCGAACCATTCATAAGGGAAAAATCTTTTGGTCTCATTTGTCTTATAAGCTTTGAGGAACGAATCTAGTGATGTTGCTCCAATAGGAAAGTTTAGAATATCGAGAAACTTTAAATCACCAAATTTAAAGGATACAAAATGATTAGCTTTTTTAATAACCGTTGGTTGAATATGGCGCTCGTGAATGAGGTAGGGTAGTAAATCAGACTTGATAAGATTCAGATTATATTTCCCGCTGTTGGATCCAAATACAGGTAAAGTGTTGATATATATTGTTCAAAATGTTGTTGTAGTTCGAGAAGTTGATTTTTCTGAATTTGGAGGAATTGAGTCGACATATCAATTGCTTCTTCTTCATCGATATTTTGAAGTTCAAACATTGGAGTACTCTCATTTTTCCTTTCATTTAGCTTCTCGAGAATAGAGTTTACTCTGGTTTTAATTGCATTTTGAATGGAGGAAAATTTTTCAACATTTCCGCTTTGATTTTGCTAGCTAGATCTTCTAGTGCTTCAACAAAAGATACAATCAGTGTCTTAGGGTCTTTGTTGCATAAGAAAATAGGTTCTTGTAATAGATTAGAGGAAATTGACCTAGAGATTGTTTCATGTTTTCCTATCCAAGTAGTTGCATTGGTATCTTTTAGTTCATTAGACGGAACGCAGATTGATTCGAAATCAAATACAGCCAAGGTTCTGAACAGTTTTTGATCTTCCTCATATCTAACTCCAAAACCCTGAAGTTTATCGAACAAAGTTTCTCTCAAAGTGTAAACACTCTTCGGATAACCGTGCTGTATCCTGTCTTTACAAGATTTCACGTGGCGGTGGAAATTACCAGCACGCCTAATAAAAGTATCACAATTAGGACAGCGAAATCGTTTGAAAAACGTGTTGATATCATCAACATAGCAAATGTGGTTGTTGTAGCGCAGTAGATTAATATTTTTCTCGTACCTCTCAATACTTCTTCTTCCAAGTTCACCTACAAAATCCCCGTCCTCAATATCAATGTCATAAACGAAAATGTTGTGTTTTATAGCGTTTTCAACAAACACAAGGTGATCCATTGACACTCCTCAAAAGCTAATTGCATTATGTCCAGATTCGTGGAGAAAGTCGCTGAACAACTTAGCTGCGTTTGTTTCCAGCTCACCTGATCCATACAAGTGAACAGCAACAGCTCTAAACAAGCAAAGGTAGTCCTTGTAGGTTTCTCCGTATCCATTCGAAACAAGACAATTTATATCTGATCTTCTCAACAACTGTTCAGTTATAACAGCATCTAAACATCCCATTGGGATATTGTTGAGAATAGCACAAAAAATTTTTACATTCGTAGTTAGTGCATTCCGCCATTTTCTATTTGCACTTTCTTGAGCACAATTCTCAACCGAATCCATTTTCTCTACTCTATGCTGAAGTGAGACTAAGTCTCCCTTAGAACAAAGTAAATGAGACTTCTCAAAGAAGGTGTTCTTCTCATGAGCATAAAAGTATCGGTATTCGTCTGTGTCCACATTTCGCAAAATAAATTCAAGCGATAAATTTATTTTTGCAGCGCAGTTAAACTTTTCAAACACTTCTTTCAGTTTTTCATTAATTTCGCTGGGATCAAGTTTCGACAATTTAAAATTGAATACTCTATGTCTCCCATTCTCCATCTCAGTATTGTCAAAGAAGTGTTGACAGGCAACTATGTTCCTGCTGTAACTGTTCGTTGTTTTCATGCAATTCTTCCGATTCTACTACTTCTTTCAAGCTTTCGCTGTATTTGGTTCCAATTTTCGTCCATGTTTGGTGTTTCTGTCTCTTATGTTGTTGAAGAAAATAAAAACTTGGAGATTCCTCCAAGCATATAGTGCACACTGTATTAAGCTTCTTATCTTGAGGAGCGTGATGCTTAGCAAGGTGGTAGTTCAAGTCCTCTTTCCTCTTTGTATAGAAATGTGGACACTTGGGACAATTAAAAGTCCCACTATCACATGATTTTTTGTGTCGAGCCATTTGCTGCTTGACAACCATTTTCTCGCCCTTTGTGCATTTGACAGGTAGATTTCTAACAAAAGAAGGCGTTGTATTGTTTTGATCCAAAATAAATTGAATAAAATTCTTGTAAAATGCCGAGCAACTCTATCTGATAGCAAAGTGATAATGAATACAATTTTTTGTTTGTTAGTTAGAATAACTCGTATGACTCATTGTTTCCATATAAGGAAATGACGCAATTTGTATTTTTATTAACATTACGAAATAAGAAAGTTCAAGAACTTCCTACGAAGCAGTCACAGTGTAGCATTCTACATCGTATTTAAATCCAGAAAGCATCCAAAAGGTGTAATTTTATTCCCTGGAGGAAAATTGGAAATCTGAAGTTATATTTAGTTGTCATAATGCTGATTTG
Source organism: Convolutriloba macropyga (assembly GCF_964194025.1). Lineage (NCBI taxonomy): Eukaryota > Metazoa > Xenacoelomorpha > Acoela > Convolutidae > Convolutriloba > Convolutriloba macropyga. Next base: position 1,986,685 of record NC_134468.1, read on the forward strand.
TGTTACTTTTTTTTCGAAACAATACTTTCCATCCCAAAGCAGACCTTTTAACAAAATCTATCTGTCAGATGTTTGCTCACTCAGAGAATACAAATATTATTGTAAACGAATTACTTTTGTAATTTTATCGATAGTACACTAAATGTGTTTTACAATAATGTTAAAACATTAGAGAAGAAATCTCCTACTATAATTGAAGATAACTTATATACGACTGACGTTAACGTGATTATATTACAAACTATATACCGACCAACTTTCAGTATTATCAATCTTGTTGTAAAAGTTTATGCTATCGTTTTGTTTATCTCGTTTTCTCTTTTAGCATTTTTTTCTTTCAATAGATTATTACGTGAAATATTGATCAATTGTGAAACATGTTGATCAAAAACCACTAACAAATTTTGGAGAAGATTAACATGAGAAAAGAAGGTATAACTGATGCATACAAAATTGACGAAATTGATGTAGATTCATCTTTTTTACAAATTTTTGGACATTTCCGCAAAATCCAACAGAATAATCCGATTTAGTAAAGGTCTTGAGTATGCAACGTTCTCTATTAACGAATTTGAATATGAGGAGTTTATTGCGAAACAGTTCTTCGATTTATCCTCAGAATTGCATGTAAGCAAATACGAATTGTTGTTCATTTTGAACTCCGTCCCCGATATATTGGAGCAGTACAGAAATATTTTACAAACAAACTTTGTTCCTCTCCCAGATCCAATAACAATAACTTCTTCACTATAGAGTGCTTTGTACTTCCATTACTACAAAGATTACAATGCAGTGGGATTACAGATCAATTTCAGAATTCGTTTACCTAACGTATACATATAAAAATTTGATTCCAAAAATGGAACATTTTCCGAGATTGATCTGAAATTTAACCAATTGGAAAAAAATCATCAAAGCTTGACTTTTCTGTTAAATTATGTCACCCCATTTTAACTAAAATAGTCCATTCTAGGTAAAAGCATAGTTGGAAACTTGTATTTGGATTTGAATTTCAGTTCTTCCAGAAATTTCAAGCTAAACGTCACTCTTTCTCGTAAAACCTTCCATCTTTGGTTGTTGTTCTCATATTGGACAGAGCACACTATATATAGAGGTTGTTGATTTTGATATTTTCATTTTATCCAGCTTGTCTGAAATCATCATCGCTACTGTTTCTCGCCATTATACTAACTACTCGTCACCATGTCAACATTCTATCCTGCTATCGAGCTCCAACATTCACATTCTTCTTATTAATAAATACTAACTTTAGTTCTAACTTTGGTTTAAATCAAATTTAGATTTTCTATTTTCTTCCTAAAAAATAAATTTGCTGCTTTCTAACTTACTCTCAACTGATCACTTTTATCACGTTCTCAACAGGAATCTTTTGTTCCCTTCTCAACACTTTCTAACAAAAAATCTCCTCTATCATTTAATCCAAAATGGAGTTCACTGTTCAAAATAATAACCTTCTGTACTCAGTTTCTTTCACTGAAGAGATCGCTCGGATAGGACTTAGAGATTTTTCAAACGAACTGTATGAGTCATTGATCACTTTACCCATTACTGTGTGGCACATTATTGAGCACCAGCGACAACAGTTTGATACATATCATCATGGTCAGGTTCCAATCACCGAGAATCAGCTCGCAACTCACGCGATGGGACACGAAGTTGCTTTTGTTAGTGGACACCACTATCCTCACGTTAATGGATCTCATTTTCCCGCCAACTACGCCGCTGGAAACATTCAGTACACATTTCCGTGGGAGGAAGGGCAAATTCCAAACAGCTGATTCACTTCACCGGAGGTAGGTGAGGCATCATGCTCGGAGGTGGAAAACAATCTTCTCCAAATAATTTCAAGTGCTCATAGTAGAGAACAGAGCGAGTTGAGTATCGATTCTATTACCACCACGTCATTTAACGATCTGGAAAACTTTGATCCAGCGCAGTACTATGGATCTATTGACATGTCAACTACAGCCTCGATGACAACTCCTTCGATTGAGGAAGGAACAGCTCACAACTCTATCTTTTTGAGTGTCGTACCTAATAACCTGGCCACTGTTCAACCAACCCAGCTACCTGATAGAATTGAGCGACAAAAAGGTTTCGGTAATGCAATTCAGAATTTGCCAGAATATGTTATTAAAACTATTTTTGAATGATTTCTATGTTCAATTTTGTAAACTAATTTGTATTTGTTCGTAAAAATAATAAAGTTGTTGAATACCTTTTAGGTGTTTCGTATTAAATTTAAACTTTCAAATATATAATTTTTTAACTACTTTTTTCAAGTTTTTCAGAATAAAAGATTAACACAAAAGGTTATTTGAAAATTTAGGTACTTGGTTATTATTGAAAATTTTGTTTAAATAAGAAAAATGCCGAATTTATGTTGATATTTAAGAAATTTGTCGAATTTATTTTTGATATATAACAAAAAATGTCGAGAAAAAATTCGATTTTTAAGAAAAAATTATTGTTACAAATCCGATTTTTAAGCTGCAAGAGCAGATTCAAAACTTGTCATTTTAAAAATGATTAACATTTTTGTTTTTTGCTTAAAATCATACCGCAAAACTATGAAAAATGAGCAAAAATTGCACATTTTGTTTGCACAATTTGGTAAGATATTTGATTTTTAGCGAAAAATCTGAGGTTTTATTTTTGAATTTCAACAAAAAATGTTGTTTGAAAATTCGACATTTAACAAAAAAAAAATGATTTCAAATTTCGACTTTTAGAATATACACTAGATTTGAAATATTTTAGTACAAAACCTTTGTTACTTTCTAACGTCAAAGTACAAAATGGTGTTATCAATTATTCCATGGCCATCTAGTAAACAATCAACAATTTTTATTAATTGACTCTCATACTTTGAGTTCTTAAGTGTCTGAATTCGGTCGAAGAAGGACGATCTCAATGTTTGTGTGCTTGCATTTCTTTGCTCAGCTCTCAGTAGATGTCTCTTGAACTAATTTCTACTCAATCTCTTCTTGGATACGCTGGGTAGTTTTTCAACAAATTTGTTTTCCGAATTATGTTGTACCGCTCTCTTCAATTGAGTAAATACTCAATAAAGTCTTGCTTCGTCCATTGTGTGACCAAAACACTGATGTTTATATGAGGCGTATAAGCAGTCCACTGTCTGATATTGAAAAGATAAATCATCCATTTTTTGCAGTAATTCATTGATGGAAGATGAAATGAAAAATATGTGATAAGAACAATTTTTCAGAGGACAAAAAGGCTAATTGTGAGACGCATTAAAGTATTCACTAGTAAGCAAGTAAGGTCTATAATCCTTAACCGATACGCAAACGAACAAAGCTTTCTCACAAATTTTTCTATAAAAGTCAGGTAAAACTTGACACATAACTGCTGCCATTCTGTAGCCAAAGTGAATTTTGAGTGATTATTTTAAACTGCCGTATAAGGAAGTAACGCAAATCAGTTCAAACGCAACAAAAATGTGATTTTAAAAATGACACAGTTCAAGAAACAGCAGCTCAGAAAAATTCGTTGTTTTACTTGTTCTAAATATTTCAAACACTATTACTCGCTAATGCTACACAGACGTGCTAAACATCAAGATAAATATGCTGCTCTAGTTCAAATTTTTGCTCACCTTAAAATTTCTGACTAAGTTTCCTTATAAGGACTTTTTGCAAAATGACGCAGTTGAATTTTCCATATTTGAAATGAAAGAAGGATAATGACATCATTAGCAAATAAAGATGATCGGAAACAATAGAGGGAATAAAATTACAAGTCAAATCATTCAATTAATTTCTCTCTGTTAGATTCAGTTGATAAAATGTCTCTCTCTAAAGTCTCTCCGTTTTACTCGACTGCTCCATCTATGTTTACCGATTCTCAACCTAAAACTGGAACTGATTCGGTTCCTTTATTGTATAGACTTTGGTTCTAACCCAAAAAGATTTGAGAGATTTACGGTGTCCCAGATTTTTAAAAATGGACAAAATTATTCTGAACCAACTTTCCAAGTATTCAAAAAAAAATAACTCAAGAGATAACAAAAGAGAACATTTGAGAAGTACCGACAACTTCGAAATGGAGATTACGAATTCAAAAAAGTCTGTTTCCTCAAGAAAAATATCCTGAATGGGGAGTTGGAACTGAGTTAAGAACCCATGTATGGAGGATATGCTGCAACGATGTCACAAAGTCAGAAAAGTCAGCATAGGACTAAATCGACGAATATAAGTGACTTTCATTCAATACGTTCAAGAGAATCCAACCTCCATTTATGTGCAGATTCGGCTCTTTTGTCGTTAAGAAAACAATGAGTTCAAGCAGGTGACTTATGTCAGCTACACTATGGACGAGTTCAAGGAACTGAATCAAAATTTGAATGACTTTTCTAACATTAAACAATGTACATTTCAGTAATAATTGTTGTGTGATTTTGTAATAAGTCTTGTTCTTCTCAACAACAAATTTTTCATTTTAAAAATCTTTGATCTGAGAATGAGTTGAGATAATGGTTGCTCAAGTATCATTTTTTTGAGTCTCAGAGATAAGTCAAAGGTTTTTCACGTTAGACTTCATTACGAACTTAAAAGATATTCCTATACGGTTCTTGAAGCTCAAAATTTTCCCAAATTAGAAAGTTTGGACATAGAGTCCCAAATTTCAGAATTTAAGTGGGTTATTCACAACGGATTACGCAGAACAAGTCTTATATATCGTTCAGACAAGTTACCATTTCACAACATCGTTGGAACGGATATCAGTGGAGCTTTCTGACAAATATTGAATTAAAAAAAGAAGAGTACAAGAATTTACTAGAACATACCCTACACTTTTATCTTATATTGAAAAGTTTAAGAAAATTTTCATTGACATGGATGAAGGAAAGCAAAACTGATGGATATTGTCATTCTTGTCAACAAATTCAGTTGTTACGGAAGCATACTTTCAAGGTTTCTCGAAAATGAGAAACGCAAAAACTGTTTTTTAGCGGCCTGTAAAATTTGGGACGAGAATATAAATTTGGAGGAAATTAACCAAAAATTTCCTCATGGAGGACTTATTGGTTATGGAAACTCCTTTTTAGACTTTTTCTTTGCTAGATTGAAAGTTTTTCGATTACATGCTATACTACACGATTCTGCTGGAGCGGTTAAAGCAACCACAAACAAGGGTCCAGGATACTATTACATGTTACCAAATCTTCCTAGCTGGGACATTTAACTGGGTTAATCCTTTGTGTTTTTATTAAATATTATCATCCTCAAATTTTCAAAATGCTAGACTGCTAATCATTTTTGTAATAATCCAACCTAGAACAATGAATGTCTCTCGTTGTATTTGATATTGAGTGCTTGGAGGGAAAAGTTGTCAAGGAGTTGGGTGTTTTCATGGATGGAATTGCATTGGGATACAGTTTCCTCCTACCCAAAGACTATAAACTTACTTTTCAAGCAAAGTGGAACACTAAAAATTTACATGGGATTAATTGGAACAATGGAAAACTGGAATACACTGATTTGTCATCAATCATTCATCAATATTGTTCACCTACAACAGTATACTTTGCAAAAGGGTTAGAGAAGTGTAATCTCCTCTCATATTACTTTTGTAAAGATGTGGAGAATCTAGATGATCTTTGTTGTCCAAAAGTGTCCAAACTTCTCAACAACTCGGATAATGACTGGGATTGTAGCAACTATCCGTATCGACACAAAAAGACATTTCACTGTGCAGAGAAGAAAGCTTATGCTTACGGAACTTGGACTCTTGATTTTTTGATAACGTATAATAATTGTAATTTCTAATTGTATTTGTGATCGTTTTGTAAATAATTATTTTTATTTTACCACTTTTGAAATCAGAGAAAAGTCGTATTCACAGTTGGAAAAATTGATTTTCCCTTAAATAAGGTATAAATGACAGATCATACAGATAACGGTTTAAATTTAGGTAATTTTGTCTTTGATGATAATAACCAGGAACGAAAATCGTGGAAATGTTTTGGACAGACTTGTAATAGATCTCTGGTGGTTTTTTGTCCCAATTTTTGTTTTTTTTTATTAAATATTAGCGTGCTGTATAGTAAGAATAACTCTTGCCAAAACCTGGGAAGAAACAACAGTTTGGATTGCTATCTTATCTAGTACAGTCGGTTATATTTTACCTTCTCCTAAACTATGAACAAAAAAATTTCTATTAAGCAACGCATTTTTATTTCATTGGTGGGACCAAGCGCGTCTGGAAAATCTCTTCTTATCCATGATAGGCTAATTATTTTACCTTTTCAATCCGATTTTGATAAAATTTACTATTTTTATCAACATTATTAATCACTTTACGGACTAATGTCCAAAAACATTAAGAACATTCATTTTATTCAGGGAGTTGACTTTGAGTTAATTCAGAGTCTACCTAATAATGGAACAAAGTATTTGCTGATTTTTGATGACTCTTCTGAGGAAATCTCAAGCTCGAAAAATTTTGTCAAAATTGCGACGGCTGGAAGACACAAAGGACCTAGTACAATATATATAAAGCACAATCTTTTTCATCAGACTAGGTTGGGAAGAGATATTGAGTTACAAAACACTCATATAGTTTTATTCAAGTCTCCTAGAGATGTTCTACAGATTAACACTTTCAGTCAAAAGCTCAGGTTAGGATCACATTTAAAAGATTGGTATACAAAAGCTACTTCAATCCCGTATGGTCATTTACTCATTGATCTGACTCCGAAAACAGTCGACTCTCTTAGATTTTGCACAAACAGTGGTTCTATTCCCACTATTTTTTTTCTCCCTCAAACGAAACAAGAGATTACTTTTTGAACGACGAACATACAACATCTCTCTACACTGATAACATTCCGAACGTATTCCCAGAACTTCAAGAAAACGTTCCTACGAAATTGTCAAAAAGATTTCATTCAGTTTCTAAACGAATGCATAGTAAACCTTCTCGGAGGACAACTACAGGAAATACAAAACCAAGACGTAATAAAAAACAGAGACGAAATTTATCAACTCGTGCGAAAAAGAACCGGAATAAAAAAAGAAGAGCAGTTTTATGTTCACGAAAAGGAATAGAGCTCATATAAATTTTGACACCATCTATCATTAATCGTTTATCTTGAAATGGCACAGTTTGTTTTGATTCGTCAACACCTTTATGAACAAAAATTTAAATTAGAAGTTAAAAAGTTGGACACTTTTAAGCAGAAACCAGTTTCTGTCCCAACACATTTGAGCCCTAATTACAAGGAAATCAGCCACAGAACCAGTTCATTAAAGGACGAATCATTTGTGAACCCAATTTTGAATTCTCCGCAAGTCAAGCTATCTCTCAATGACACAATTTCATTAGATGGAAGAGATACAGAAATAGCTTTCGCAGATTTGATTTTTGCATTAAAAAGAAAAAACATTGATTTTCCCGACATATATTACACAATACTTGATGCTATCGGAAAAAATCCGCAAAAAGTAATAAACAAATTTGCCAAAAGCAAAGACAAAGGGGGCTGGATTCCTTTCAAAATCTGAAAAAGCCAAGCTACGAAGACTGTATAGAGATGGATTAGAGATCTAATCCATCTCTATACAGAGATGGATTAGAGATCTGGTATAGAGATCTACAAAAGGCAAGTGGGTTATCCAAAAAGAAAGTTGCTTACTTTCTGCACAGTAAAGTTTCCTACACAAAGTATCGTCATGCAACACGACATTACAAAAGGTTACCAGCATTTGCTAAGCGAATCAATGAGATCTGGTGTCTCGATCTAGCTTTTATGGATAAATTATCGGACAGATATAATGGAGTGAAGTATTTATTAGTATGTGTTGACGTCTTTTCTCGCTTTGTTCGTGTGCAACCAATGAAATCAAAATACTCTACCGATGCAGTTGTAGCTTTCAAAAAGTGTTGCGTAAAAAGTGTATGCCAACGAAAGTATGAGTTGATCAGGAAACAGAGTTTAGTGGTGAGTTTCGAAAGTTCTGTACGGACAAGAAAATCAAAATTTACTCTACTAGAAGTGAAAGAAAAACTGCTGTAGCAGAACGAGCTATAAAATCTCTGAAAAACATTATTTATCGCTATATGGAAGAAAATGGTGACGAATACATTGGAAAACTGGATTCCTTTCTCAAAACTATGAACACAAGAGTTAATCGCTCAACAGGTAAAGCTCCAAAAAGTGTAACAAACAAAGACTTATTGTCAATTTTTTTTACAGAAACCCAATTAACCAATATATGCAACCGCGTTTTAAAATGGGTGAAATTGTTCGTATATCAAAAAAAGATATTCCCTTCAGAAAAGGTTATAAATCTCAGTTCACAAGTGAAATCTTCAAAATTGTTAAAATTGCTACTTTTAAACCACCATCCTATAATCTTTGTGGAGAACAAGGTGATGAAATATAAGGTAAGTTTTATGAACAAGAGCTTTCAAAGTGTATCATATAAAGATGAGTTCTTTCACTGTTGAGTTGGTTTCCAATGCGTCGTTTTATTGTTACCCAAACAATACATTAAGTTCTTTTACAAATTTTCTACCTGAACACATTAATTTTGATTGAGAATGGGAGGTAGCGATAACAGAACTGTAGTATCCATCCTTGTACCAAAACATAACAGAGGGTAAATTCTTCTATCTAGACGAAGCAGCACCAGATACAAAACCATCGGATTATTACACACTTGATCTAGGTCTATAACCCTCGATCTCTGATATTGTCAATGAAATGAACAGAAAAATTCAGGAACGTGAAAAATATGAAAAAACGCCAATCAAGTTAGACGTTAACAAAATTTTGCAGCGAATTTCTTTGAGTCTTCCTAATCAGAACTCTTTACTTGTCATCTTTAGTGCAGATCTTTGTCATGTCTTTGGATGCGAAGAAGCTGTTTATGGTATGGGTGTTTTCATGAGTGGTGCTGGTCAACATTTTGCCAAGTTCCCTTTTGACATTGTACGAGTACACACCTTAATGATATATAGTGATATTGTTGAATACAATATTGTGGGTGATACAAAAGCTGCTCTTTTACGATGCATTCCGTTTATATCAAAAGTTAAGAATGGAGATATCATCTCAAAGGGACAATACATGAATTATCAAAATTTTCCAAATTTTCAATTTAAAAAAATTCTAAAGAACTCATTCCACAGCATAAAACTCGAGCTCCGGGACTCATATGGTGAAAAAGTTCCTTTCAACTCTGTTGGTGTAACAAGAGCGGTACTAATGTTTAGAAAATTTTTTGAAAATCATTTTTAGATTTAAAGTTGTAGAAAATGGTTGCTGATAGTGATTTACCGTATTTTCGTGGTTATTCAAGACAGAAGGGAAGAGGATTGGGAGCGTTAGCACAAACAATTGGGAGGACAGCTATTCCATTCTTGAGGAAACACGTTGTCCCAGCAGCAAAAAGAGTTGGTGCTGATTTGCCTGATATAGCTGCACCAAAAATTGGAAAATTTCTAACTGGAAAGAAAAAATTCAAATCTGTGGCTGCAGATGTTGGAAAGAAAACATTACGTAAACAGCTAAAAGTTGGAAAAATTAGGAAACGTCGCATTATTCGAAGAACTCCCCCAAAAAACAGTCGACGTCGTCGAACTAGAAGAGATACTTTTTCTAATCTAAAATGAAGACTAGATCAACAAACGATAGCAACTTTCGTTATGGTCACTTTACGAACTCTTGCTTGGAGATTTTTGACAAAATTCCTGTTTTGGAATCAACTGAATCTTCTCACGTTCAAGAAAAGTATAACAGTACTTCATTGGATGAAAGCAGCATTGAATTCGAGTTTGAAACAGATAGAAGCATATATCTTGATATGAGAGATATCCACCTTCAAATCAAAGTTGATTTACAAAAGGGAAGATTGTTCGATGACTTTATGAAAAAAGACGAGCATGAAAAAACAGATATGGGAATGTCTTTCACAGATGATGATTTACATTATCTAACTCACGCCAACAATTTATTACACTCGCTCTTCTCCAACTGTGAAGTGTATCTGAAAAATCAATAAGCTTACAACTCAAATGGTCTCCATGGACACAAATCTTTAATTTCCAATGAGTTTAACGCTTCCACAAGAAATAATGAAGGTATTTTGGCTTGCCACGTATACGAATTTGAAAAAGAGCCTAGTGATTTTGAGAAAAGCCCTTTTATAGATCTAGAGGAAGAACTTTTGCTGAAAAATGGAAATACTTATTAAGGTAAATTAGCAATTGATTTGTTCCAATGTGAAAAGTTACTGCTTCCAAATACAAAAGTTAGACTGAAAATAATTTGTGCAAGACCCAATTTTTATATGATCTCCTACAATCCTCACGTCTCCCTTAAAGTTCTTGACTGTTCCCTGTTTACAAGACGTGTTGTCGTTAACGAAGTGTATCACCAGACTATCAAATATCAATTACCTCATCAACCTGCTTGTTACAACTTAATGAAAACAATTGCACGTACATTTATTATTCCCTCAGAACAAAACCAGTTTATTTAGGAAAACCTTTTTAACACTACTCCAATCAGAGGAGTAGCTATTGCGATGAACCCCAATTCGGCATTCACTGGACATTTTCAAGAAAAAACTTTCCTTTATCAGAAATCTGGTTTGCGAGAAATTAGAATTGTTCGCGGAGGTAGAGCTATAGTATCACTTGATACAACTAATGACTGTAGAGCATGCGTAACAACAATGAATGCAATGAATTCTAACGAGGAAGTTCCTGCGTTACCAAACCATCAATTTCAGAACCACTACATACTGGTATTCGATCTCACTTCACTTCAAGAAGCTGGAGAAAATATTCATTATCCTGAACTCAGCGGTGAAAGTATCCGATTAGAAATGTTTTTTGCGACCGCCCGCTAAGAAACGTGGGAGAAATAATTGTTCTAGGAGAAGGAATGTCCACTGTTGAAATTGATCAGTTCGGAACGGTTGCTAAAAATGTCTGAAGATTTTTGCGTTAACGAAAATTTTTTCATATTTTTTTCTGTTTTTATGGGTTTTACATCATCGCTTTCTGCATTGGAACATTTGTGGGTTCGATATTATCGTCATCCAGTTGCCTGCCATTCTCTCCACCAAGTAATTTCTTAAAAAGGACGTTAACTGGGGCAAACTAATTCAAAATTTTTTTGTTTACGTTCCTCTCCTAATTTTTCTGGTACTTTTTTTTAAATTTTCTTTTCTACCCCAACTCCCATAACAATTCTGTTGACAAAATTAAAAAATCAAGCAAAGTTTTATTAGAGCAAGGCAAAAAGTCCAATGATTGTTGCTTTTTTTAAGAGAATGAGTCTTTTCAGCTTGACTAAACAGTTAGAAATCAGTTTGTAAATGGTACTTGCGAAACAAAAGAAGAGAAAAATTGTTTGTCATGGATAACAGTTCCCTGAGACAGATTATTGAACGAATCCCAGAACTCAAATACCGCTATATTGGATCCTTTCCGGCAGATTGTATTCCAAGACTACCCACATTCAGCTTTCCTATCATCAACACTTCTCCGAGCAGTAAAGCTGGAGAGCATTGGATAATGATTGCTCGACTCAATCGAATTTATTACTATGCTGATTCTTTAGCTCGTCCAATCACAAAATACAAATTTTTGAAAGAAAAGTATCAGAAAATGATACAACAACAAGTTCACAAAACTGATACTTTGTGTGGATTTTACACAATTTTTGCAACATTTCAACTATTCAAATTTTTTCAAACAAAACTGAACAATGTTCAAGATGTTCATGTTTTAAACTCTATAAGTTTTTATATGAGAATTAGATATATTTAATGTAAAATAAGTCGAAGTGTAATAAAGTCGACAGTTATTTTTTTTTCTAAGTTCCTAAATTCTTCGTTAGTTACTCAAATTTTAGTTGTCGACTTTATTAACTACTCGGCTAAATGTACTTTGATACTCTTTCCTTCTGTACTATCATCCTGTAAACATTTGATTAATTTTGTATTTGCATGTGCTTAATTTGTACTGTGTCTGTTATTTTGTACTTTTTAATTCAATTTCAATTCTTTCAATTTCAAATCTTTTATTTAACATTTTTCCAAGTTATGAGCTCGTAAAAGTCTACTAGTACTGTGACAATGCCAGATCAGCAAGAGGTAGTCCACCGACCTCTGGCTTATGCGCCCAGCACTCGCCATCTTGCTATTTAGGGTCAGTTATACCTAATATTAATACATTGCGGTGGCTATACCTAATCTTAATACATTGATGCGGCTATGTCTAATCTTAATACATTGCGGCGGCTATACCTAATCTTAAAACATTGCAGCGGCTATGCCTAATCTCAATACATTGCAGTGGCTATACCTAATCTTAAAACATTGCGGCGGCTATACCTAATCTTAATACATTGCGGCGGCCATACCTAATCATAATAAATTGCAGCGGCTATACCTAATCTTAATACATTGCGGCGGCTATAACAAAAAATGTTGAAATATACTACGATGGGAACTATCCGTTAATTCCCGCTGCCTGTACAATTCCCCGCCTGTAAAACTCCCGTGCGCGCTGCCTGTACAATTCCCTGCGCGGAAAGGCTAATGACCGGCTCCCAAAAATGTGGCTGATCTACTAACACTATACTATTAATACCATGGTCCCTATAAATAATCTTAATACGTTGCGGCGGCTATTCCTAATCTTAATACGTTGCGGCAGCTATTCCTCATCTTATTACGTTGCGGCGGCTATTCCTAATCTTAATACGTTGCGGCGGCTATGCCTAATCTTAATACGTTGGGGCGGCTATTCCTAGTTTTAATACGTTGCGGCGGCTATTCCTAATCTTAATACGTTGCGGCCGCTATTCCTAATCTTAATACGTGGCGGCCGCTATAACTAATCTTAATACAAGTACGCCGCCTATACCCTATCTTAATACATTAGAGTAGACCCTCTCTCAAAAATACTCCTATACCCTATCTTAATACATGGGGTCTACACCCCCCCCCCCCGGAGCGTTGCTCACCCTATTACTACTCAGATCTTTTTCTCTCAGCAAACGGCTCAAATTTTGCTTATTTATTTTTTCATCAATTCCTAGACACGTGGATTTTCACCTCCTGAGGTGGTCGTTGCAAAGCTTGTTTTAAACGTAGTATTTTTCATGAAGTGAATATTACACAAAAATCAAGACTATCCGGTTTTAATTGGGACATGAACAGAATACCGGCCATCCGGGAAAAATAACTTTAGATTGATTCAGTGCTGATTTGCTCTGCACCCAACCTCCGGGTAAATAGCGAATTTTCACTTTTACAATTTATATGCATAATAAAAATTGCTCCTAGTTAGAAACAATGGGTGATGCCTTTCAAGGAATTTTGGATAAGTGTTTCCAATGACGGCCTGTTTTTGTGACAAATTCTATAGGCGCTTTCCTCGATTCAAAGTAATTCCCTTTGAAAATAATTTGGCTAATTTTCAATCGAAAACAACTTTTTGTGAAATAGCGCCGATACTCTCTAGGCCACTGGTTTTTTTGAACAGCAATTACGAGCAATCTGGCGACGGTTGTTACAGTGTTTCATAAGAGATTCCCCGGGATAATGAGGTTTGGCAAAAACAATCAGTGTGACATTTTAAATTTGGTAAGATTTGCAAACATGCGACTAACGTCGGTCGAATTGCTCTTGAAGAACTGGCGATTGGTTGGCTCGAGTGAACCTGCGGTTTAGGGAGGCCAGTTTTAGTTTAATTTCAGGGGTGAGACTTGGGGGGGGGGGGGTAGGAGTGTTGGGGGAGGGGGAGGCGTCGTGCTTGCTGTGTTACGGGTGGAATGATGTGGATGGTTGGGGAGTTAGGGGGTAAAACGGGTATATGGAGAGAGGGGAGCTACCCTTCAGGAACTACCCTTCATACCGTGAACTCATGTCTCCTAAACAGGTTTGGTTAATCGCATACTTCGCGACTAGTCAACTGTAGGGCTCTAAATGAATTCAATTCCCTCTGGGCGCTACCTGTTTATCCCGTTTTCGAAGAGGAAAAGTCAAAAGCGTCAGACGAAAAGTTGGCCATGTGAAAAAAAAATGCATTTGGAAAAGCACAAGACTAATATAATTGCTTCAAACGTCGTTTTAGGGCAACGAATATTCTTTCTTACGCTATTAAATAGCTCACTTAGAGGGTAAAATGATGAACAGCCGTTTTGGTAATTCAAACGGTAGCATAAAATTGGGTATAATTTAATATTTTTTACATTAGGTTTTTTTTTCCTTACACCCTCATGGCATAGGATTTTTTCCGTTTGTGCCCCCCATCCGTACCTTATGCATCCCCCCGTTACAGAGCACGTGTTATATAGTAAATCATTATGTGAAAAATATGGCACGCGCGTCAGGTGGGTGCAAATAATATTTACCTAAGCTGGGTGGGGCACAGAGGGAAGAGATCCCAGGGACCTTTTCTGTTTCGGGTTCCCGTGTTTTTATGACCTTGTCACAAATTTTGATGTTATATAGCAAGTTAAAAAAATTTAGCACGCGCGACATGGTGCGTAAAAGTTATGTACTCGTAATTACGACCTACCATGAGTTTATCTGCTGTTATCAATGGAGGTCGACTCACATAGCCCAGTCCAATAGCCCAGATAGAGTATTTGTCTTCATTATATCCATCTCTTCCATCACAGGCCTCGAGGGGCATCCTGTGTCTGTCAAACTGAATGCTTTCATTCAACACCAGAACTTCAACAACAACAACAGCATCGGCATCTATTTTATAAAGTTTGAATTTGTATTGAGATTCAATTCTAGTTTAGATGTCGCTGAATTTACATCTCAAAGTTGTGCGTGCTGCTGACATTTCATCTTATTTTATAGAGTTGCCTGTTGGTATTTTGTAGGAATCATGCATGATAATAATTAAAACAATATATCTTACAAGATAAAGCTATCTGTAAGATCCTTACGAGATCTTAGCATTTTAAAATTTTTTGCGAAAAATTTGCAATAATCAATCGATAGCGTGGAACCGGAAAAAGTAAAACGTCCATGTAGTCAATTAATCTTCTCAAAAAGCAGTTTCCTGTACATTCATTTCGGTCGTTTTTATTGGTCTGAATCGCAAGAAATGATCGCACTGCCTGGCAAAGAACTGCTCTTCACATTTTGAGCCCCTTTTTCCAATTTTCGCTACTACTTTTTATATTGCATAACTTATTTTCATTTTGCAAACATAAGACAACAGTTACAAAATAAGGGGACACATGCAAATAAGCTCAAACGTATACCTAATTAGGGTTCTAAGTAATTAGTAGCAAAATTTGTCTTATCGGTATATAGGTTAAATGAAATTGTTCCCGCACAAAAATGTACTCAGACAGAAAACTACGTTGCAGCTGGACTTAAATAGTGTCCCGGCCGAGAAATGTAACTAACTTAAAGTGTAAGAACTCGTCAACCTCTCATCAACTCAATACTACAGAAAATCAAGAAAGAATCAGAAAACAGATAGTTAAGGAAAAAATCAAGAAAGTTGATGAAAAAAAGATGGAAGGACCCTTTTTCTGATGTCTTAGATTAATAATTTTCAAATGCTTCTTTGTGTTTTTATTTGTTGGTGCCCAAAATATGTGTACATTCAAATACTGCGCCATTTAAGCGTTTTAGACCAAGAAGAGGTTATTTTTTAAGAAACTTATAAGCCGGTTTAGGGAGGCCAGTTTTAGTTTAATTGCAGGGGTGAGACTTGGGGGGGGGGGGGGGTAGGAGTGTTGGGGGAGGGGGAGGCGTCGTGCTTGCTGTGTTACGGGTGGAATGATGTGGATGGTTGGGGAGTTAGGGGGTAAAACGGGTATATGGAGAGAGGGGAGCTACCCTTCAGGAACTACCCTTCATACCATGAACTCATGTCTCCTAAACAGGTTTGGTTAATCGCATACTTCGCGACTAGTCAACTGTAGGGCTCTAAATGAATTCAATTCCCTCTGGGCGCCACCTGTTTATCCCGTTTTCGAAGAGGAAAAGTCAAAAGGATCAGACGAAAAGTTGGCCATGTGAAAAAATTGCATTTGGAAAAGCACAAGACTAATATAATTGCTTCAAACGTCGTTTTAGGGCAAAGAATGTTCTTTCTTACGCTATTAAATAGCTCACTTAGAGGGTAAAATGATGAACAGCCGTTTTGGTAATTCAAACGGTAGCATAAAATCGGGTCTAATTTAATATTTTTTACATTAGGTTTTTTTCCTTACACCCTCGTGGCATAGGATTTTTTCCGTTTGTGCCCCCCATCCGTACCTTATGCATCCCCCCGTTACAGAGCACGTGTCATTACATAGTAAATCATTATGTGAAAAATATGGCACGCGCGTCAGGTGGGTGCAAATAATATTTACCTAAGCTGCGTGGGGCACAGAGGGAAGAGATCCCAGGGACCTTTTCTGTTTCGGGTTCCCGTGTTTTTATGACCTTGTCACAAATTTTGATGTTATATAGCAAGTTAAAAAAATTTAGCACGCGCGACGTGGTGCGTAAAAGTTATGTACTCGTAATTACGACCTACCATGAGTTTATCTGCTGTTATCAATGGAGGTCGACTCACATAGCCCAGTCCAATAGCCCAGATAGAGTATTTGTCTTCATTATATCCATGGTTATCCATGGCCCAGTCCAATAGCCCAGATAGAGTATTTGTCTTCATTATATCCATGGTTATTTTTTAAGAAACTTATAAGCCAAAGGTTACATTGTAGGAACCGTGTAAGCCAGCTGGTTATCTTGCAAGAACCCTGTAATCCGAATAGTCCGAATAGTTATATTGTAAGAGACTTGTAAATTGAATGGCCATCTTCTAAGTTTTTTGCAAGTAGAATGATTAGCTTGTAAAATCTTGTAAGTTGTTTGTCAATTGTTAAGAACTTGTAAGTTTTTCGCTGAAAAACTTGTAAGGCGATGCAACGCTTTATAAGAACTTGCAAGAAACTTTCAAGTTCTTAAAAGTTAACCTTCAAATTCGACGAGAGACGCAATAAATTTGTTAATTAGGAGAAATTGGGAATAATAGTGACAAAATCCCTGTTGTAAGCAGTTGATTCATAATTTAATTGAACGTATATTTTTTCTACTCGAGAGAGCTTTTCCACTCAAGAGTTGTGACCGGACAATAGACCAAAAACAAAAAAAAAATATGGAAAAAATCAAAAACTCAAAAACAATATTATTCAAGTTGCGTATTGTCCAATCAGATTCCAGCGCTCATTAATTACTCAAAGTATAACATGTTCTGTTGTGATATTTTGTTTTGTTGTGGTAGATTCCTACCAACTCCCACCTTGACCATAGGCATGGCCAAGTCTCGCCAGGCTTGGCTAAACGCGCTAATTTTCTGCAAGCTTGCAAATAACACTTAGTTTTAGCCAATGAGAACAGAGATTAATTTAAGAACTTTTGTCCCATATTTTCTGTTTTTGATCTGTTGTCCTTTCGAGCTATTCCGGTCACCACAGTGTATAGTCGATATCAATTTCAGCAACGCGTAATTTTTTTTTATTATGAATCAGTATTTAAGGACAACCCGGGTTGAGGTGTCACCGCTAAAAAATGCAAAAAAGATTGAAAAGTGTAAGATTTGCGCTCAATGCCATGAATTCTTTAAAACATTGTTCATGTGGTGAAAATTTTTCAACGCTTTTCCGGTGAAAAAAAGTTCATCAGCAAAAAATTACAATTCTTACAAGTTTTTACTGCTTAATTAATCACTAATCTTACAAAATTTTGCCATTGGAAAAGTTGTTTTACAACAATGCCAGAATAGCGCTGAATAACCCACAACCAAGTAATATTAAAAAAAAATGATAATGTATGTCGAACATGATGTCGATCGAGGATCAACTTAGGAAATATATATATATATATATATATATATATATATATATATATATATAACTATTTTATGGATAGAAGATAAGCATATTAACTAAAGATTTTGTTTTTCAGCCATATCTGAGGATATTAGTTTTTATAATTTATATTTTACACTGCCGCAGAAAAAAGGTAGGTTTCCGTCACTTGTTCTTTGGAGTTAAGCGAATAATCGAATTAAGTTTCTTTCAAAAAACTTTAATTTCATTGAGTCAAGGGGTTATATGAAATGATCAGAACTCTTTATCAGATATCCTATTTGTATCGGGGAGTATAAAACACTAAGAGTTTTTGGTCATGCTTCTCTCAAAAAAAAGTTAGGTCTTTTTGTCGCAATAAGTCTGCAGCTTTCTGGAATGTTGTTGACGAAAACCAGCTTGGATTCTGGTTCAAGTAATGAAAAAATTGATGTTGCGGTGAACATTTGCACGATCAGCGTTGATTTAAGCGTTGAAAATTTTTTCACTGTATTGTGTTGTTAACTCTGAAAAATGTTTTCCCCGCATTCTGTTGGTAGCCGTGAACAATTTGCATTCACCACCTAGGAGAAAAAAATTTTCAGAGCTACCTGGATGCGGTGAAAAAAAAAATTCACCTCTAAAATCGCAAAACTTACAATTATTCAAGGCT